>NC_067400.1:404367658-404567658 GCF_016432865.1 Antechinus flavipes
TAATAATGAAGATGAATTAATTATATGCATTGAAAATAGATATACCAGAAATATAAAGGTGACCAAAAGAGTTTTGTCGGTCTCGTATGCTTCTTCCCTGATGGCTATTAAACTGATGAATAGTTGTGACTGACTCCATAATATTAGCACATAGCAAAGAATTTAAGAATTTAAGAACAATGGACAGTGAACAATTTTATTGATTGTAATATGGTCCTGAGGCTTATACTTCAGTTCAGGACAACTATAAAAGAAAATTAATTCAAAATTTGATAAGAAGTCACTGAATAAAATGTTTTCAATTTGTGGAAGAGCGAAAAATTCCCTTCCCACCCTTGTTACACACATACAGATAAAAACATGTTTTTTATGTGTAGTGACTAGGATGGAAATGTAGACACGTGTCTCTTGAGAAAAAATCTAGAGGGCATGGTGATCAGAACTATGGGATTATAGTACACAACAACGGAGCTTATCAAAAATCATGTTGGCAACAAGCAGATGTTATGAGTCAGAGGCGACCAAAGATGCTAGATAAAAACTATGGAATTCAGTAGAAAATCCAAAATATAATGGTGAGAGTTTCTTCTACTTTCTCTATGTGTGTGTGTGTGTGTATATATATATATATATATATATATATAGATATAGATATAGATATAGATATAGATATATAGATATATATGTGCATATATATGTGCATATATATGTGTGTATATACATATATATGTGCATATATATATATGTGTGCGCATATATATATATATGTATATATATATATATATACATATATATATATATATATAATTATTAAAACAGAAGAAAATAATTTCTTATAGTAAAATAGTGGTTCTCTGGGCAGAAAAGAGGAAGTCCAGTAGAAAGATGATTTGAGAGATGGGTAAGGAAGATAACTACTGCAACTTTGTACATAATGATTTTAAAATGCCTATGTGAAAGGCACACAAATTGTTGAGAATATAAGGCTTGAATTAGATTTTTAGGTTTTTTCATATTAGAACAAAGATTACAGAACAGAACTTTGAGGTAAAATGCAAAACATTAGAGATAGGAACAGGACAACATATAATAATACAGCAAAAGATAGCCAAGAAAGTCACTTTGTATTTCCTATGAATACATTGCTAGTCTCCATCAAATACTCTGTGGATTATAGATACCAGTTGCCAGGTTGTTCAATAATTACTTTTTTGGCCTCTCCCTGAACATGGCACTGTTCAATAATTCATTTGAAGAATTAAATTTATTAGAAGTTATTTCCCTCCTTAAAATAAAAGCATTTAGAAGTTTCAAATACATTTTAGGTTCAATTGATCTCCCTATTTATCTATTTATTTTCAAAGGAAAAGAGATTACTTCCTTAAGTTAAATTAATGGCTGATATACTGATAAAAATAGTATCAAACATTAATAAGGATAGTTAACATTTATGTAGCACTTAGAGGATTGCAAAGTCTGAGTTCAAATCCAGTTTTAGGCACTTACTAAGTGTGTGACCCTGGATCAGTCGGCTAACCTCTTTTTACCTCATTTTCCTCATCAACAAAATGAGAATAATTATAGCACTTATCTCATGATATTATTGTGAAGATTAAATGAGATAACATTTGGTTTGTCTCCATATTACAGGTTTCCTGATGACAACTTAAGCAGTCCTCCATCAGTGCCAAATTAATTATACAATATGATGAAAGTCTTATAACAGATTCCAAATTCAAACATTTTCTTTCAAATTGCCATTTCTTTATTTTTTTGCCTAAAAATTACTTCTAAGCATGTAGAAACTTCAATCCTTTTTGAGTAAACTACTTCAGTTTCTCATAAATGATTAATAGACAAGGAAACACAAACATGTAACAGACAAAATTGATTAATGATAAGATAGCAATGGCATGGGAAGATAATATATTATAATCAGGAATTAAATTTTCTGATATTATTAATATAGAATTGCTTTTCAAATATTTATAGCTAGAGTAAAATAACCATTAACCCAATATATCAATTCCAGAACAATTTACATTTCATCTCTCATCTTAAATACTCTTTGACTTTTCCTGTGACCTAACAACTAACAACCCTGAAGACAGGGTAAAGAAAAATTATAATTTCCTTCATCAATTCAAAATAATTCATGAAAAAGGATGCTCTATTCCTCATTTACAAAATCAACATTACCAGAATTTCTCAAATATGATTGGGGAGATGACAGAAATAATAAGAAAATGAAAGGATAACCTCCTAAGTTGTTCCCTTCTACAGGGTGGGGACAAAGGGGAGACTGAGCAAACGAAATAGGTTCTGGGGCATTCAATCAATATGTAGATTGGTACAGGTGAAAAAATTCCAAAGACAAATATAGAATCCAATTTGGACAATGCATATATTTGAGATGATTGAGATATTTGACTTTTAGGTTTGTTTGGTTTTGTTTCTTTGTTTGTGGTTTTGATTTTATTATTGTTAAAGGTTTAAAAAGAACTATTTTGAATGTAATCACTTAACCACTTTCTCTTTACCAAATGTCTACTGCAAGGAAGATTGAAGTGTGGGATAAGATGTAAAATTACGAGTAGAACATAGAAGACTTGTAAAAGAGGATCCTCATCAGCTATTAAAAATATATTTTTTATTAAAAGTTTAGAAGTTTAAAAAACTTTACAAAATCACATTGTAATTATTCTCCATAACTATGTGTTTGGAAATAGTCTCATATATTTTTGTATTGTACAATTATACTACTGTTATTATTAGAGGTGGAAGACGAGGTCAAAAAAAAAGTGCTATATTTGCAACAGTTCACAGAAATGTTTAGCTTTGCAATTCAGATGTGAGAATTTGCCAAGTTTTCTGAGAGTCTGATCATTCTGCAACAGTTAAATAAAATAAGGCATTTTAATTTTCTTAGAAAATACTTCATAAAATAATATATTATTTAAAGGAATTAACTGAAACTACTGAAGCTACCTTACAGGAATCTCTCTGTATATCAAGGTTTTTTTTTTTAATAGCTAAAGAAAAGGAATAATGACAATGATTCTTTTCTATTTCAATCTATATATTCATTAAATGAATAGTGTGAGATACAGTTATGCTATTTCAGAAATACTGACTAATACTCATGTTTCTGTACCTCTATCTTACTCTTTAGAAACTTCAAAAAAAGTAAAAGAAGTTTATCATTAGATTCATCACTAATCCAATCTCATTCAATTGAGAATTCCTATATATTATGTTATTAATCATCTGTTAGAATCCTAGTGTTAACTCAATGGAATTGATACAATGCTTATTGGTTCATACATTAGAGCAAATCCTTACAGGGTGTTAAGTCACTAATATTAATAGAAACAATACTTAAGTTGACACCTTTGAGAGTTCACACATTAGCTCACTAGTTTGAGAGATTTCAGGGTTCAGTGTGAGATATCCAAATTCACATCTCCTATAATCCCACTCTCAGAGGAGAAGTCAACCTTTGAGTTTATACCTCTAAAGAGTATAAAAACAGCTGAGCTCAGTCAGGAGAGTTCAATTGAAAAGATTGAGAGGAGAGCATCAGTTCAGGAGATTGACAAGCTAGAGACTGCAGTTGGGCAGAATGAAGGATTCAGAGGAGGAGAACCAAGATTCAGAGAGAGCTGGAAGCTGAAGCTGGCAGACAAGCTGCAAGAGCTTTTGGAATCAAGGAAGGAGATAGGCCTCAAAGAAAACTAACCAGGCTATTTGGAAGAAGCAATAAAGAATTGAACTTTTAACTCCTGGCTGCATTTGGAGTGATTATTACACAGAACTGAAATTAAGACTGCCTCCAGAAAACCTCCCTAAGAAACCTGCTCCCAGAAAGAACGATCATATATTAATAAAAAAGAAAAGAACACCACAGTCATCTAATTTAAATAATATTAAAAGCCTACATACAGCTCCTTTCCCCCATTCACTCAATTTTTTTTAAAATCATCTTTAACACAAAATCTAATTTTCTTAGTAATTTATTATTTGCCTTACAGGTTATTAGGAGTGAAAATGATCTGTAAAGAACTACTGCAAAATATGTGTTGTCTAGATGTACCACAAATTTTGATTCATGAGTATAATGGAATATTACTGTGCTCTAAGAAATAATAAGTATGAGGAAAATAAAGAATCACACAAAGCCTTAAATGAATGGTTTTAATGTGAAATAAACATAGCCAAGAAAACAATTGGCACAATGAACATAATAATGTAAATAAAAAGGAAAAATAAATGAACAGTGCAATTATAACAAAACTTGACCTCAAAAAAAGTGATAAAAGAAGGTACTTTTCCTAGTTTTCTATAAAACTAGGGGACCATGGATGTGGAACATTGTATAGATTTTTTTGATGGGTTGGTTAGTTTTGCTGAAATGTGTGTTCCTATGTGTGCATGTTTATATATGTATCCCTATTTCATGGTTATGTCTGGGCAGATGAATGGCAAGCACATTTACAAATATGGCATTATTAAAATAAAAGATATTAAGAAAAATAAAGAACATGCTTTCATCATCTTCCCCTTCTCATCTCTTTGCTTCTTGTTTCTTCCTATCAGTTCTTTCATTCTTTTCTCTTTTCACTTTCCTTTCTTCCTCCCTACCCTTTTTTTCTTCCCTTCCTTTTTCTTGCTCTCTTCCCTTTTTTTCTTGTCCTCCCTTCTTTCCTTCCTCTTTCCCAATCTTCCTCTATTCCTCTTTTACTTCCTTCTTCTTGCCCTTATTCCCTTATTTCTTCTCTTTCTCATTCCCCTTCATTCCTTCCTTCCCTTTTATTTTCTAGATTTAATGATATACAATTATTATATGTAAGATCTGAGGTAATTTTAAATAATGACAATTATGATAATATAATATTAATTTAAGAAACATAATCTTTCATTAAGTAGCAATCAATTTCTATATCAAAACCAAAATATGTATTTTTTATATTCTTATATTCCCTATGTTCCCTTTAGCCTCCTCATGATTCATCTTCAGCCTCTCAAGTCACCCATTAGATTAGATTCTTTAGTTAACTGAATAAACCTTTTCTCCACCAGCATTTCATACTAATTTGGTTTTTCCTGCTGTTTTTTTGCCTGAACCTTTTATTGGTATAGGGTACTCTGAACATGAAAACTTCCTCCAGTGAAGACTGTTGATTCATCTATAACTGAGTCTTAGAAAATGTCCTTGGAAACTAAGAGATTACTCTGATTTGCCCATGGTGACAAAACTAATACATGTCAGAAACATGATTTGAACTCAAATTCAAAAGTTTATAAATTTTTAATAGCATTTTGTTTTCTAACTACATGCAAAGATAATTTTCAAAATTTACTTTTGCAAAACCTATATTCCAAATATTTCTCCCCCTCCTTCCCAAGACAGCAAGCAATCAAATATAGATTTAAAATATATTTCCATATTCATCACACTGTGCAAACAAAAAATCAGATCAAAAGAGATAAAAAACTCAAGGAAAAAAATGACAAAAAGAAAAGTGAAAATACTATACTATACAAATTGAGGAAGTTGTATTAGAGTCTCTTCTAGCTTTAAAATCATGAGCCTTTGATATCAACAATTTTCATAAAAATAAATTAAAGCCATTTAACCATATTAAAAATACTATTAAGATAACCTTTTGTGCACTAGTCCATACTGCCTATCCAGTATAATAAAATAGAGATGATTGGATTTGTTCTTCCTGATGGATTATACACATTAATCACAGATATTCCCTGCCTGGTTTCAGTGAGACAAGTAGAAATTTGTAATCCTGCTTCTGGTCATGAATGACTGGGAACTGGCATTTTAAGAATAAACATTTAATTTGCTATTGAGATAATAGGAATGATGACTCAGCAATTAATAGATTAAAATTGAATAGGTATGTGACAGCAAAGGAACATGTTTATGATATTTCTCTTTTGAAGTCAGGAGAAGACAAGGCTATTTAGAGGTAGTTTCTAAAGGCTGACTTTTTAGGAAGAAGGAAGAAGGACTGACAGTTTATCTATCTCCTACCTGGCCATAGCAGCTATGGCATATGACCATCACATTATCTTTGCTTTCTTTATTTTACATTAATGAGTATGCCAAGATAACACTCAGATGACTTGACTAATTCAAGGATTTTCAGCGATCTCATCAAGTATTCCAATAGAAGTCAAATATGAATGGTCCCAAAAGCAGTGTCCACTTTAAGCAATACTGGCCAGTCACAGAAGAAAGACCATATTGTGAACAGAGGGAGGAAGACCAATAATTGACTGAAGAGAAAAACACACACAAATAAAATCAAAAACAGATGGAGAAAGATAGCCACCTCAAGGAAGAAGTAGCTTCAAGAATTATGATCTCCTATACTAAAAAAATAATGCTGGTCATGGATTTAAGAAACTGCTTTCAGGCAATATTCTTCCCAGGGAATATGAACTATCTTCATCTTTTACATACATCTTAACTACAAATCTGTTCTGATCAAATTACTATGTATAAGAATTATGCTGAGGGCATAAAAATGTGCAGAAAATTCTTGGATTATACAAATTGGGAGCACATATGACCAGTGCATATACATATATATACATCTTCTTACACTTAAATTCTTCTATAAATTACATTAACATGTTATTTTTTTTCCGTTGGCCCTGCTCCTTATCCAATAAGATCTCTATAATCTTTTTTGCCAAATGTGTGATTCATCTCCATTGCTTCTCACTATCATATGTCTTCTTCAGAAATCCTTCCTCTATCAAATTATTTTCCAGGCGACCTAATTTCCTATCTGTTATCCATTAGAGATATTGTGATTAATGAAACTCTTTCATGCATGAAAAGAAAACAACTCCATCAACAAACTAATTTAGTTCCATACGAAGGCAGAACCAAGATAATGGAGTAAAAGAACTTGTCCACCCTTTCCCCCAAACTGCTCCAAATTCCTTTAAACAATTACTCTATACAAATTTTACAAATTCATAACACCTAAAAAGTTAGAACAAAACACTTTTCAGTCGAAAGCAACTTAGAAACTCAGCAGAAAAGGTGAGAGTACCACAAATGGGCCAGACCCAGCCCCAGCCTTGGCCGGGGTTCAACTTCTGAATCAATGACAGTACTGGTGGCTTCCAGACCTCTCACCTCAAAAACTGGAGCTGGAAGGTAGACAAAAAATGTCTTGGAACTAGAGTGGGGACCCAGTGTGCAATTCCAACACAGGCCTGATCCTGGGTCCAGTTCTAGACAAGATCCCAGCATCAGCAAGGCAGAACTTCTGAATGAAGTGCTGGAGGCTTCTGAACCTCTCAGCTGGGAGATACCAGGGAGCACTCAAAAGGTCAATAGAGAGTTCTGTGGAAATGAGGTGTGAAAGTGTGGTATGCAGTTCAAGTGCAGCCCCAGTCAGTGGTCAGCTAAGCCTCAGCCAGGACAGCACACTAGACCTTACAGTTACAAAGGGTTGGACTACAAATGCTGAATGCCAGATGTGCTTTGTTTTGCATTTACCTTTTTTTTTTTTTTAATTGCCTAGCTACCTTTGAAACAGGTTTCATGCTCAGTCCTTAGCACACTGATAGACTAAGGGCTCCAGGGCAGAAAAGAGTACTTGTGGTCAGATTCCTAGAAGGATTTTGGAAAACAGCTGCACAAACCTCCTGAACTTTTAGGACAGTGCATCCTCCACTCTGGAAACAGAGCCTTACTTTAACAGAGTTAAAAGCAGAGTAATGAGCTAGGAAAATGAGCAGAAAATAAAAAAAACAAAACAAAACTGACCATTGAAAGTTATGGTGACAAGGAGGATCAAAACAAATACTCAGATGATGATAACAAAATTAAAGCTCCTAAATCCAAAGCCTCCAAGAAAAATAAAAATTGGGTTCAGGCCATGGGACAACTCAAAAAAGACTTTGAAAATCAATTAAGAGAGATAGAGGAAAAAATAGGAGAAGAATTGAGAGAGGTGCAAAAGGAAATACAAAAAGCTAATGTGGAGAAGAATACTTTAAAAAACAAAATTGGTCAAAGGAGGTACAAAAACTCAATGAGGAAAATAATTTCTTAAAAAAATAGAATTCAGCAAATGAAAGGTAATGACTATGAGAAATCAAGATAAAATAAAGCAAAACCAAAAAAAATGTGAAATAACTCATTAGAAAATCAACTGACCTGAAAATATATCCAAAAGAGATCATTTAAAAATTATTAGGCTACCTGAAATTCATGATCAAAATAAAAGCTAAGGCATCATTTTTCAAGAAATTACCAAGGAAAATTGTTCTGATATTCTAGAAACAGTGAGTAAAATTGAAAATGAAAGCATCAATTTATCACCTCTTGAAAAAAGATCCTAAAATTAAAATTCTCAGAAATATTATACACAAATTCCAGAATTCCTAGATCAAAGAGAAAACATCACAAGCATCAAGAAAAAAAAAAATCAAGTATAGTGGCGCCACAGTTAAGATTGCACAATAACTAGCATCTTCAATATTAAAGGACCAGAAGTCATGAAAGAGTTTCATGAATATATAATATTCTAAGAGGCAAAGGAATTAGGATTGCAGACAAGGATCACCTACCCAGCAAAACTGACAATAATCCTTCAGAGAAAAAGGTCATCATTCAATGAAATAGAAGATTTTCATGTATTCATGAGGAAAAGACCAAAACTGAATGGAATATTTGATTTTCAGATATAGGATTTTGGAGAAGCGTAAAGAGCTAATCAGGAAAGTGAAATCATAAGGAATTAATTAAGTTTATCTGTTTATATCCCTACATGGGAGGAGAATACTTGTAATTCATTAGAACTTTCTAATTATTATGGCAGTTATACAGTTATACACAAACACACATACACATATATGAGTCTGAGTTCAATATGAAGAGATAATATCTTTTTTTAATGATAAAATTAAGGAATGAGAGAGGAATGTACTGGAGAAAGGAAAAGGGATAACTAGAATGGTGCAAATTATCTGCCATAAAAACAGCAAGAAAAAGCTTTTATGGTGGAGGGAGGAGAGGAGGAGTGAGTGAACCTTACTTTCATCAAAACTGACTCAAACAGGAAATAACATACATACTCAATAGGCTATAGAAATCTATCTTACCCTGCAGGAAAATAGGAAGGGAATGGGATATGGAAAGGGGGTTGAGTGATAAAAAAAAAAGAAGGCATATTGGGGGAGGGAGCGATAAGTAGCAAAACACTTTTGAAGAGGGACAGGGTTAAAGAAGAAAGAGACTAATTGGAGGGATATACAATTAGCAATAGTATTTGTAAAAACAAAACAAAAAAAAAACTTTCAAAGCAAGTTTCTCTGATGGGGTATTATCGTTCTCTTGGAAATGATGAGCAGGAGGCTTTCAGGAAAAAAAAAAATCAGGAATGTCCTCCATGAAGAAAGTGAAATATATGATATACAGAATAATAGAAATGTTCTGGGATGACCAGCTATAAATTACTTTGATATTCAATTATTGACAATCACTCTGAAGAACTTATGATGAAAAATCCACTCCATACCGAGAGAAGAAACTGATCGACTCTGCATACAGAGCAAAGCATTCTCTTTTTCTCTCTCCATCTCTTTCTTTTTTAACTTAATTTTTCTTTAGGGTTTTTATTTTCATTAAGGTGGTAGATCTATATTTTTTTCCACAACTTGACTTTTATGGAAATGTTTTGCACAACTTTACATGTGGTTTCTTAATTATGAGTGGGGATAAAGAAAGAACACTGGGAAATGAATGCAAACTGTTTGCATTTTTGTTTTTCTTTCTGGGTTATTTTTACCTTCTGAATCCAATTCTTCCTGTACAGCAAGAGAACTGTTTGGTTCTGCATACATATATTGTATCTAGGAAATACTGTGACATATTTAACATGTATAGGACTGCTTGCCATCTGGGTGAGGGAGTGGAAGGAGGGAGGGGAAAAATCAGAACAGAAGTGAGTGCAAGGGATAATGTTGTAAAAAAATTACCCAGGAAAGGGTTCTGTCAATAAAAACTTATAATTATTTTTTAAAAAGTAGGGTTCAACAAGAAAAAAAATTATGAGTGGGGATAAGAGAGAAGATCTAGAACTCTAAAAATTGAAAAAAAAACAAATGAAAAAATTGTTTTGAATGTAGCTACACAAAATATTAAATAAATAAAGATGGAATTTAAAAAATTAAAAAACATCCCAATATTATGTAAACTATTTTTTAGAAAGGTAAAGAACGAGGAATTTGGTAGGACAAATATGGTTGTGATACCTAACAAGGATGGGAGGATATGCACATACTAATATATTGTTAGCAGAACTGTGAAATGACAAATCCATTTTGGAAATAAATAATTTTAAATTTTGCAAAGAAAAAAAAATTGTAATATCCAAAGTCTTTTATACAAGGACTCCATTAATGGGCTTATACCATAAAGAAACCATCAATAAAAATGTCCCCAATTTCTTTACATAATATTTGTAATAGCTATGAAATGGAAACAATGTGAATGCTCATCAACAGGGGAAGAGCTAAGCAATGTGTGGAATATGAATGTAATAGTATATAATGACTGTGCTGTCAGAAATGATTTGGGAAATGAGTACAAATAAGTATAAAATTTTGGGGGAGAAATGATTCAGAACAAATTAACTAAAGTTACTTTAATTACATATACTATGTATATGTAAACTAAAACAAATACATTGTCAGCTGTGCTCACTGCACTCACAAAATTTTCCTTTTCCTCACTAAAACAAAACAAAAAGTACTATTTGTCACATAGCATGGCTCTTGAGGATGCGGAAAAGAGGGAATACATTTGATACTGTAGTGTTGTGTGAAATAGAAAACATCAATGACTGCCTTTAAAAAGGCCAAGAAAAGATAATGATAAATATTGAACTGAATGTGGGAAATCTGGAAAGCTACTACTGTTGGTGGAGTTGTTAAATGATCCAACCATTTTGGTAAGCAATTTGGAACTATGCACAAAGGCATATAAAACTGCAAAATCTTTGAACCAATAGTCTCACTATTGGATCTGTTCTTGAAAGAGATAATAAAACAAAAAAGGAAAATACTCCTATGGAAAAAATGTTTGTAAGAAAAATCTCTTGTTGTGGCAAGAAACTGGAAACTGAGTGGATGCTCATCATTTGGAAATGGCTGAATAAGTTATAATATATTAAGGTAATGGAATATTATTTCTCTATAAGAAATCATGAGCAGGCTGATTTCAGAACATGCTGGAAAGAATGAAGTGAGCAGAACCAGGAGAACATTGTACACAGTAATCACAACATTTTGTGATTATCAACTCTGGTAGACTTGGTCTTCTCAAAAATAAGAGGTTTCAAGGAAATTCCACTAAACTTAGGATGGAAAATGCCAATGATATCCATAAAGAGAACTTTGGAGACTGCATATGGACAGAAAGCATAGTATTTTTATATTTTTGTTTGTTGGTTTGTTTTCTTTCTCCTGTCTTATTTTTCCTTTTGTCCTGATTTTTCTTATACAACATGACAAATATGGAAATATGCTTAAAAGGATTGCATATATTTAAGCTATATTAGATTGTTTGTGTCTAGAGAAGGGGGAAGATAAGGAGGGAAGGAAAAATAGAACAGAAAGTTTTACAAAAATATATGTGAAAACTCTTTTTACATATATTTGGAAATTAAAATATTACAAAAAAGAAAAAAATTAGTTATATGTACTACCCATTGAATGACACTGAATTATAGCAAGCATTTCCCCTTCATAGGACCGATAAAGTTCTTTCAGCCTCTAATTTAACCTCAGTTATAATCCTCAGCTGAACTTCTGACTTCAAGGCCACCTTCTACTATTTGTTCCCAGTCACTGGAAGTACTGTGGTTAATAAGCCTCCCCTCTTCAGGCAAAACTTATAAATTCAGAGATCTAGAGTTGTAAGATTGTAAGAGTCATCTAACTTAACAATTTTATTTTATACATGAGGAAACAGTTATAAAGAAGTTAAATTACTGCCCCATGATCACAAACCTAAAAAGGGTATAGCTCTTCCAATTAGCTATTTCTGTCAATAACTTAGATTTTCCCTTCAACCACACTGTTTACAAAAATAAGTAGATACTTAGGGTATGATCATGTTTTTTTGTTTGTTTGTTTGTTTGTTTTGTTTTGTTTTTTAATTTGAACTTCTCTGTCTTTAACTTTCTCCCAGTACTTTTTTAGTTCAACTCTCATCTGACTTATGTTTGGAAACTTATTTTAGTTCTTGTGCACTGTGGCTAAGAATTCCCAGGCTTCTACTTCCTCAAATAGAAAAGGAGATTAATGAAATTGCAGTGAAGAAACTGCTTACAACCTCTCTCCATCATGATTCTCTTGTTCTCTGCTAATTAAAAAGAGTGGATTGGTTGAAGAAGACTAAAAAACTGGTAACCTTTGTCCTACTTTTCTCTGTAATAAATCATACCCTGGTCTCTCTAGGCTTTCAAGATTTAATTGAGGCCAAGTTAAAATCAGGAACAGACTCCTTGATCTTATTACTTATTTGGTCTCCCATTAACTGGGAGCAAAACCATAGATAATAACAGTTAAGCTAATGGAAAGATTGGAATTAGTGAAAAATCTATGCTTTAATGTCAGAATTCATTTTTCCACCTGAAATTTTAAGTAGAAACCTCTTTCTATGTGCTTCCCAAATAGTACACTAAGGGTTTCTAATATTTTTATGTCAACAGAATTATACATGTAGAAATTAATTTTACTCATGAAAATAACTATTGTTATGTTGATTAGAAGGAAGTATTATTATTACCATAGAGCTAATTTTAAATACTTAGAAGGTTAGTGGAAACCAAATGAGTGTTTTAAAATATCAGTATAAATTTTTGGTGGGAAATTTGTATTTTAAAAGCAGCTTTTTCTTTTTGCTTTGTGGATGGACTTAAATCACCACATTTATTCACAGAATTTAGGGGGAGAAATACCCCTTGTTTTTTTTCTGAATTGGTGAGTTTATGTTATGTTAAAAATATCCTAAAATATTAATGTTAAAAGAAATAGTAAAGATCTTCAAATATTATGTAATTATTTTTCTCCGTTTAAAGTATACAGAGAACTTAAGAGATAAAAAGAACTTTAGCCACATCATCTCACCTGTCTATTCCTCAAAGCATCCCCACTATAACATATAACAGTACAGCTTCAGCTGAAATGAAAGGAAATACTTCTAAAGGCAAATTGTTCCATTGTTGCATAGCTCTAATAACTAGGAAACTTTTCATCAAGTTTAAATTTGTATCTTTGTGACTTGTATATAATGGTCTGGTTCATCTCTCCCTGGATACAAACAGATCATTTCTAATCCTCTATCCACCTTTCAGTGGTTGATATTAGAAGGATTGTCATATAGAACCAGAGACAGATTTATTTGGTTGAGTGTTCCATCAGTTAAAGTTCTTGAAATTTTCCTCTCTAATTCTTATTCTTCTCTTGGGGTTTATTTGTTTCTCACTAAGCTCCAGTGTTTTTCTTTTGGTTCTGCTGCTTCTCCAATTTCTCTTCAAATTCTTCTAAATTTCTCTTGCCCAATGAAATCTTTGGCCATTTTATAATGACCAAACTCAATTATTTCCTTTGTTTATGAATGCTTCTTCAAGTTTTATGTTCATTCATCTAACCTACTCTCCTACCAGTTCAATTTTGTTTAATCTGCTTCACACTCATCCTAAATGATCATTTATTTTAAATCAGTCTAAACTAGCTGAATCTCATTTAATCTAGTACAAATGCATGCAAAACTCTAGCTGAAATCAATTCAATCCAAATAGGTGCAGGCAGGTCCAATCCATTCCAATCCATCATTGGGCATTCACAGAAAATTAGGACCCTTTGTTGCAAGAGTAAAAAAAAAAATGTTCTGAACCATGCATTCAAAAGGACTTGTAGGAAAACCAGTTCTCTCCTTTTATTCAATTCCACCATGTGCCCAAGAAAACTTATCATTGGGAACTTGCCATCCTTCCATATTACAGCAACTTTGGAACACACATCTCATCAATATCCTCAGTAAATTCTGTTTTTTAAAAAAAGTTATTAAAACATAAAATGTTTATCATCATACATACATTTAAAATCAGGTAAACAAAATATGTTTCATTTTTTAAAATACATATCTTGTTATAGAATCGACATGTATTATACTTAAGACATTTTAAATTTTGATTTTGTAACACTTTTGAGATCCATCTGTAATGCTGGAGAAACTGAGGCAAGGTAGAGATTAGAGAGTTTTAATATTTTATTTGGATTTCTGAGACGGAGAGATCCAGCTAGAGGCATGATGCCCTCAGGGCTGATATCCAAAGCATCCAGCAGCAATCGTGAGTTATCAATGATGTTTATATAGCTCTAAGCTTGGGTGACTAAACAAAGGAAAAGGGAGTGTGGGGTCCAAATTCTGGTGAGCAGGAATCTCCAGGCAGTGACCATCAATCTAGTTTGACAGGTTGGGGATAGCACCATAAATTCTAACAAATTGGGAGTTAAGGAGGGGTCCAACTAGAGCTAGAAAGTCTGAAACTTAGAGCTATATACAATGCCAATGAGGTACCTGAGATAGGATGTCTAGAGTCTTATTTTCTGGAATGTCAGATCTCCACAGCTCTAATTATCTCAGGGACAGAAAAGATGGGTTGCAACCAGGGAAACTGAGGCAGGACCATTAGGGAAACTGAGACAGACCAATTAGGGAAACTGAGTAAGGACAATAAAAGGGAACTGTGGTACAACACATAAACAGATTACACAGTAAGAACTTTTCAAAGTTGTAGTCATGTTTATAGTGAAACTTTATTATTAAAAAATTAAATTTGATTGAAATGCAAGAGTGTTTTTTTTTAAAGAAAACTTCAGGAAATCCAAATATAATATCACTAGCCTGGTGGGATGAATCAAAAAACTAAATCTTAGTTTCTATGTGGCCACAACTTTACAATTAATGAAGCAATTTGCATATGAAAATAAACAGTGGTAAAAATTAAGATATAGTATTTCAAAACATTGTTATGGCTTTATCATGATGCTGGCAAAGGTACATTTACAAAGAAACTCAGTTACCACTGGATTGATATCAGAAAATGTTTTCAAGAATTTTATGAAATGCTGATTATTATCTGTGAATTAATTTGGTCTTTCTTGCAGAATAAAGGTTTACTGTTAGAAAGTTCAAAATAAAATACCTTAAATATTTCAAAAGAAAAAAAAAAAAAAGAAAGAAAGAAAGAAAGAAAGAAAGAAAGAAAGAAATGCAAGAGTGCCAGAATGCAGATCAAAGAACTCCTTCCAAAACCAGCATTTTAATGAAGGTACCAGGCTATCAAATTGTTTACACATAATGCAAAAAAAATTTCACATGCATTGCATGGAATATAATACCCATGAGTAAAAAATGACCTAGTCACATTGTGACATTTTACTTTTTACAAAATTACAATATATTCTTATTGTGCATGCATTGTTTGGGTTAAATCTGATTTTCCTTAAATACAATTAATTTCCTCTCTGTGAGTGTGAGTTTTCTCAGTAAGAACAGAGTGTTAGACTAAGGGGTGGCAAAGAGCCCACAGAACATATCTGGCCTTCCATCTGTTTATATAAGCCTGTAACTTAAAAATTTGTTGTTGTTTTTGTTGTTGTTGTTTTACATATTCTTAGCTTAGAGGCTATACAAAAACAGGTGGCAAATTGGATTTGGCCCACAGATCCATTGTTTCCTTTTAGCAGTAAATGATATTTAGAAAACACACACCATGTTCTATATCTGTGGAATCCTTCACAGAAATTTTGAGAATAGTCTTCTTGTATTTCTTCTTTAGAGGGAAAAAAAAACTTGTTTGTTGCAATTTCACAATCTTCATTTTCAAGTGATTTTAGTGGGTTTTTTATATTGTTGAAGTCATTATAAATTTGTTCTCTTTGTCTTCTTCATTTCACTCTGGATTGGGGTTCATCATATTTGCTATTTGCAAGATAGAAACATTTCTTTAAATTTGTGTGTCACAATTCTTTTTAACCTACTATCATGCTAGTGACTATGTAAATTACCAACCTTCAGTTCTTTCTTTTCCTGGCAGAAACATTTCATTTTTTATATGATCTACTAAAAACCTGACTACAAGTTGGGAAAATTCTTACTGCATAACCTGTGGGTGGACCTCAAAAGTGTTACAGAACCAAAAATAAAAATGTTAAAAATGGAGAAACTATTATACTTAAGGCATGTCAATTTTATAGCAATATACAAATTTTAAAATTAAACAAAAATGCTTATTTTGTTTACCTGGTTTCAAATAAATATGGGGATAAATAAGTTTGGATTGTTTTTTTTTTTTTTTTTTAAGTTCACAAGGATGCTTGCTATCATAAAATAATCTTAGTGGAATTGGATTAGGACATGTTAATTCTTCATTTGTACTTCTCATGCTTTACTATGGATATTTTATGTGTTTTCTTATATGTGTAGTTCTAATACTAGGTAAAATAAGGAATATTTGCTATAAAGAGTCTTCTTTTTATGACAACATTCTGGCATATAATTGTATGAGTAAAATGTAAATTAAAGTCCAAGTCTATTAAGGGAAAATGTAAATTAAAGTCCAAGTCTATTACCAGATAACTATAAAAAACTGGGCAGACCAATGAGCATTATCTGGTTATTGAAGGGGGAAGGGAAGAAGCTATTTAATAAAATCCATTTTTATAACCTATTCTTTCTGGAGAACAAACAGAGCCTACTTCACTTTTTTTTTAGCAGACAATGGAATTTGGATGCACTGAACCCTATTTATTTTTATTAATGTCAGCAGGAAGATCAATAGAGATATACACATCAACCTTCTTTTTGTCAATAGCATCAGATGAAGTCTTCCAATGTATTGGACATCCATCAAAAAGTCACTCAACTCGTAGGGTCATAGTTCTTATAGGTTGTGGAAATAAGAAAAATGTTTAATGAATAAATGGAATAAAACAAAGATCACTTAAACAAATCAAAGGAAAAAGTGATGGAGTGAGAAAATATTTTCTTGTGCACTTCAAGGAATATCACACTGATTTAAAAAAAGATGAAATTTATTCAAGTCTTCTGCCACTTTGTGCAAGTAGACATGTTCCTTAACTTTGCTGGAACTCCATTCTCCATTTGTAAAGTAAGGGGAGCTCTACTATTACCTTTGAAGTAACTTCCAAATCTAATTCTAAATTCTGGGGTTAAAAGAAGATACACTAGCTTGAATGCTGGATTGTAGATTAGGAAAATCTCAGTTCAAATCTTTCCTTAGCCATTAATTATCTGTGTGAATGTGAGCATGTCACTTCATATTTCTTAGCCTGTTTCCTTACTAGGAAAATGGAACTTCCTCAATGATGTTGTTAGTATAAAATGAGATAAAATATTTATCTGTAGTCTTAAATGAAATTAACTATGACATCAACATTCATTATATTGTTTTTGTGAAAAAAAGACTTAAGGTCTTGTATAAGACTTGCATAAGATTTGAATTTTATAATTTCCATCTCATTTCCTAGCTGAAAAAAAAACTGAAGCCGAATTAAAATTAATTCAAATGCAACTCAGTATAAATTAAAAAAAAGAAAACAAATAAGCTTACATGACTTTCATTGTAATTTAAAAGAAAAATAGGAGAAGGAGTCAGAAAACCAGGATGATATTCCTTTATATCATTCTGTGCATCACAGAGATATGACATTGTAAAAACTTGAATGTTTATTGAGATCAAATTCCCTAATCTGTTAAAAAAAAATAAAGTAATATTAGATGTTCTGTAGGGTCATTTTCAAGTCTGATATTCTTTGATTCTATATAATAAGAGAAGGAAGGTCAGCAAAAATCATTGGTTTCATAACCATAGTATTGAAAATAAATTTACAATTTTGTGAAAAATATTCCATTACTAAATTTATCTGAAATTTTGAGAAACTATTGAAAAGGATTATAAACAATGCTTAAAAGCTAGGAAAAATTATTAGCATGTTTTTTGTGCATACAGATGAAGGGGAGGAATAGACACTAAGCACCTATAAAGAAATAAAGTGTCATTTACTGATCTACGCTAATCAAAAGTACTACTTTTAATATAAGTAAAATATTTTAAATCATATGAGAGAGTTCTCTTTCTGGCTATGAACCACTGTGGGACCTAGAGTCTTTTAAAAGAGGAAGATTATTTAAAATACCGGCCTAACTGTTTCACAGAGACTGAGTGGAATTAATGAAAATATTTTTTAAAACTACTGGGCAAGAAGATTAATTTGATCTTTCTTTATTATTTTGTTATAATCTACTTTACAAAAAGTAGACATTTCATCTTACAGTACAGACTGAGACAAAAGGAGACCTGATTATTGTTGAATAATAAATACTTCACAAAACATTGTGAGAAAAAAACTGGTTCAGAAATCTCTCCAAGAGGCTTGGAGAGACTTACATGAACTGATGCTAAATGAAATGAGCAGAACCAGGAGATCATTATACACTTCAAGAACGATACTGTATGAGGATGTATTCTGATGGAAGTGGATTTCTTTGACAAAGAGACCTAACTCAGTTTCAATTGATAAATGATGGACAGAAGCAGCTACACCCAAAGAAAGAACACTGGGAAATGAATGTAAACTATTTGCATTTTTGTTTTTCTTCCCGGGTTATTTTTACCTTCTGAATCCAATTCTCCCTGTGCAACAAGAGAGCTGTTCGGTTCTGCAAACATATATTGTATCTAGGATATACTGCAACATTAATATATATAGGACTGCATGCCATTTAGGGGAGGGGGTGGAGGGAGAGAGGGGAAAAATCAGAATAGAAGTGAGTGCAAGGGATAATGTAAAAAAATTACCCTGGCATGGGTTCTGTCAATAAAAAGTTATTATAAAATAAAAGAAAATTAAATGAAAAAAAAAAAAAGAAATCTCTCCAACAAAGTATATTTGTATATGTTTTTATGGAATGGTATATGTATTATCTTTAATTATAATTTTTTATTGACAAAGCATATGCATGGGTAATTTTTTACATTATCCCTAGCAATCACTTCTGTTCAACTTTTCCCTTACGACCCTCTACCCTCTCCCCTAGATTGCAGGCAGGCTTATATATGTTAAATATGTTATAGTATATCCTAGATATAATATATGTTTGCAGAATTTAAGAGTTCTCTTGCTGCACAAGAAGAATTGGATTCAGAAGGTAAAAATAACCTGGGAAGAAAAAAAATGCAAATAATCTACATTCATTTCCCAGTGTTCCTTTTCTTAGTGTAACTGATTCTGTCCATCATTGATCCATTGGAATTGAATTAGATATTCTCTTTATCGAAGATATTCACTTCCATCAGAATACATCCTCAAACAATATTGTTGTTGAACTGTATGATATTCTCCTTGTTCTGCTCATTTCACTCAGCATCAGTTCATATATGCCTTTCCAAGCCTCTCTGTATCCATCGTGCTGGTCATTTCTTAGAGAACAATAATATTCCACAACATTCATATAGCACAATTTACCCAACCCTTCTACAATTGACGGGCATCCATTTATTTTCCAGTTTCTAGCCACTAGAAAAAGGGCTGCCACAAACATTTTGGCACATTCAGGTCCCTTTCCTTTTTCTTCATTTTCTTCTTCTTTTTTTTAATGACTTTTTATTGACAGAACCCATGTCAAGGTAATTTTTTACAACATTATCCCTTGCACTCACTTCTGTTCCGATTTTTCCCTTCCTTCCCTCCCTCCACCCTCTCCCCAAGATGACAAGCAGTCCTATACATATTAAAAAGGTTACAATATATCCTAGATGCAATATATGTTTGCAGAACCAAACAGTTCTCTTGTTGCACAAGGAGAATTGGATTTAGAAGGTATAAATAACTTGGGAAGAAAAACAAAAATAAAAGCAATTTATATTCATTTCCCAGTGTTCTTTCTTTGGGTGTAGCTGCTTCTGTCCATCATTTATCAATTGAAACTGAGTTAGGTCTCTTTGTCAAAGAAATCCACTTCCATCAGAATACATCCTCATACAGTATCGTTCTTGAAGTGTATAATGATCTCCTGGTTCTGCTCATTTCACTTAGCATCAGTTCATGTAAATCTCACCAGTCCTCTCTGTAGTCATTCTGCTGGTCATTTCTTACAGAACAGTAATATTCCATAACATTCATATACCACAACTTACTCAACCATTCTCCAATTGATGGGCATCCATTCATTTTCCAGCTTCTAGCCACTACAAACAGGGCTGCTACAAACATTTTGGCACATACAGGTCCCTTTCCCTTCTTTAGTATCTCTTTGGGTATAAGCCCAATAGAAACACTGCTGGATCAAAGGGTATGCACAGTTTGATAACTTTTTGAGCATAGTTCCAAATTGCTCTCAAGAATGGCTGGATGTGTTCACAATTACACCAACAATGTATCAGTGTCCCTGTTTTCCAACATCCTCTCCAACATTCCTCATTAACTTTCCCTGTCATTCTAGCCAATCTGACAGGTGTGTAGTGATATCTCAGAGTTGTCTTAATTTGCATTTCTTTGAGTAATAAAGATTTGGAGCATATTTTCATATGGCTATAAATACTTTTAATTTCTTCATCTGAGAATTGTCTGTTCATGTCCTTTGACCATTTATCAATTGGAGAATGGCTTGATTTCTTATAAGTTAGAGTCAATTCTCTATATATTTTGGAAATGAGGCCTTTATCAGAACCTTTGACTGTAAAAATGTTTTCTCAGTTTATTGTTTCTCTTCTAATCTTTTTTGCATTAGTTTTGTTTGTACAAAAACTTTTCAATTTGATATGATCAAAATTTTCTATTTTGTGGTCAATAGTGATCGATAGTTCTTCTTTGGTCATAAATTCCTTACTCTTCCACAGATCTGAGAGCTATCCTATGCTCTTCCAATTTATTTATAATCTCATTCTTTATGCCTAGATCATGAACCCATTTTGACCTTATCTTGGTGTACGGTGTTAAGTGTGGGTCAATGCCTAGTTTCTGCCATACTAATTTCCAATTTTCCCAGCAATTTTTGTCAAATAATGAATTCTTATCCCCATAATTTTCTTTCTCTCTTTTCAACCTACCTGGTTTAGGTATCAGTACCATGTCTGTGTCATAAAAGGAATTTGATAGAACTCCTTCATTCCCCATTTTTCCAAATAGTTTAGAAAGCATTGGGGCTAATTGTTCTTTGAATGTTTGGTAGAATTCACATGTAAATCCATCTGGTCACGGGGATTTTTTTTTTTAGGGAGTTGATTAATAGCTTGTTCTATTTCTTTTTCTGAAATGGAACTATTTAAGCAATTTACTTCTTCCTCTGATAATCTGGGAAGCCTATATTTTTGGAGGTAGTCATCTTCACTTATGTTACCAAATTTATTGGCATAAAGTTGGGCAAAGTAACTCCTTATTATTTCTTTAATTTCCTCTTCATTGATGGGAAGTTCTCCCTTTTCATTTGTAAGACTACTAATTTGATTTTCCTCCCTCCTTTTTCTAATCAGATTTATGAAAGGTTTATCAATTTTATTTTTTTTTCATAAAACCAACTCTTAGTTTTATTTATTAGTTCAATAGTTTTTTTTTACTTTCTATATTATTAATTTCTCCTTTTAATTTTAGAATTTCAAGTTTAGTAATTGATTGGGGGTTTTTAATTTGGTCTTTTTCTAGCTTTTTAAGTTGCAGGCCCAATTCATTGATCTTCTTTTTCTCTATTTTATTCAAATAAGCCTCTGAGAATATAAAATTTTCCCTTATTTCCACTTTGGCTGCATCATATAAATTTTGGTATGATGTCTCACCGTTGTCATTATCTTGAGTGAAATTATTAATTGTATCTATAATTTGCTGTTTCACCCAATCATTCTTTAAGATGAGACTATTTAGTTTCCAATTACTTTTTGGTCTATTTATGCCTAACTTTTTGTTGAATGTAGTTTTTATTGCATTGTGATCTGAAAAGACAGCATTTACTATTTCTGCCTTCCTGCATTTAATTTTGAGGTCTTTATGTCCTAATATATGGTCAATTTTTGTGTAGGTTCCATGAACTGCTGAGAAGAAAGTATACTCCTTTCTGTCACCATTCAGTTTTCTCCAGAGATCTATCATACCTAATTTTTCTAATATTCTATTTACCTCTTTAATTTCTTTCTTATTTGATTTTTGATTTGATTTATCTAAATCTGAGTGTGCAAGATTGAGATCTCACACTATTATAGTTTTGCTGTCAATTTCTTCTCGCAACTCTCTTAACTTCTCCTTAGGAAGTTAGACACCATATCACTTGGTGCATATATGCTTAATACTGGTATTGCTTCATTGTCTATACAATTTAGCAAGATATAGTTTCCTTCCTTATCTCTTTTGATTAGATCAATTTTTGCTTTTTCTTGATCTGAGATAAGGATGGCTACCCCTGCTTTTTTTGACTTCACCTGAAGCATAATAGATTCTACTCCAGCCTTTTACCTTTCCTCTGTATGTATCTCCTTGTTTTAAATGTGTTTCCTGTAAACAACATATTGTAAGGTTCTGACTTTTGATCCCATCTGCTATCCGCCTCCTCTTTATGGGAGAGTTCATCCCATTCACATTTACGGTTAAAATTACAAATTCTGTATTTCCTGCCATCCTAATATCCCCAGATTATACTTTTCTTTTTCTTGCCCTCCTTCCTTTCTTCCCTAGTATTAAACTTATTGGTTCCACTTGCATCACTCAGCTCTCCCTCTTTAGTATCCCTTCCTCTTCCCTTTGAATCCCTTCCCCTTTCTTGTACCCTTCCCTTATCACTTTTTTTCCTTTCCCTTTTCCTCTCCCACTTTTTAATGAAGTGAGAGAAGATTTTCTGTAAAACAATAATAGTGGTTGGGTTCATTCACAATTCCACCAACAATGCATCAGTGTCCCAGTTTTCCTGCATCACCTCCAACATTCATCACAATCTTTTCCTGTTATCTTAGCCAATCTGACAGGTGTGTAGTGGTAGCTCAGAGTTGTCTTCATTTGCATTTCTCTGATCAATAATGATTTGGAATACCCTTTCATATGATTAAAAATAGTTCAATTTCATCATGTGAAAATTGTTTGTTCATATCCTTTGACCATTTATCAACTGGAGAATGGCTTGATTTCTTATAAATTAGAAACAATTATCTATGTAATTTGGAAATAAGACCTTTATCAGAACCTTTAGCTATAAAAAATGTTTTTTCCAATTTGTTGCTTCTCTTCTAATCTTGTTTGCATTTGTTTTGTTTGTAAAAAAGGCTTTTGTAAATTTGATATAATCAAAATTTTCTATTTTGTGATCAATAATGATCTCTAGTTTTTCTTTGGTTACAAATTTCTTCCTCTTCTAAAAGTCTGAGAGGTAAACTATCCTATGTTCCTCTAATTTATTTATAATCTCTTGCTTTATGCCTATATATTGGACCTATATTGATCTTATCTTGGTATATGGCGTTAAGTGTGGCTCCATGCCTAATTTCTGCCATACTAATTTTGATTTTTTCCCAGCAGTTTTTGTCAAATAGTAAATTCTTATCCCAAAAGTACGGATCATTGGGTTTATCAAACTAGATTGCTATAGTTATTGACTAATTTGTCCTGTGAACCTAACCTATTACACTGATCAAGTGATCTATTTCTTTGCCAATACCAAATGGTTTTGGTGACTGCTGCTTTATAATGTAGTTTTAGATCAGGTACAGTTAGGCCTCCTTCATTTGATTTTTTTTTATTAATTTCCTTGAAATTCTTGACCTTTTCTTCTTTCATATGAATTTTGTTGTTATTTTTTTCTAAGTCATTAAAATAGTTTCTTGGGAGTCTGATTGGTATAGCACTAAATAAATAGATTACTTTAGGGAGTGTTGTCATTTTTATTATATTCTCTCAGCCTATCCAAGAGCACTTACTATTTTTCCAATTATTTAAATCTGACTTTATTTATGTGAAAAGTATTTTGTAATTTTGCTCATATAATTCCTGACTTTCCTTTGGTAGCTAGATTCCCAAATATTTTATGTTATTGATAGTTATTTTGAATGGAATTTCTCTTCATATCTCTTGCTGTTGAATTTTGTTGGTACTGTATAAAAATACTGAGCATTTATGTGGATTTATTTTGTATCCTGCAATTTTGCTAAAGTTGTGAATTATTTCCAATAGTTTTTTTAGTAGAATCTCTGGATTTCTCTACGTATACCATCATATCTTCTGCAAAGAGTGATAATTTGGTTTCCTCGTGGCCTATTCTAATTCCTTTAATCTCTTTCTCGACTCTCATTGCCAAGGCTAGTGTTTCTAATACAATATTGAATAGTAATGGTGATAGTGGGCAATCTTGCTTCACTGCAGATCTTATGGGGAAAGGTTCCCGTTTTTCCCCATTGCATATGATGCTTACTGACGGTTTTAAATATATGCTTCTGACTATTTTAAGGAAAAGTCCATTTATTCCTATGCTCTCAAGTGTTTTTATTAGGAATGGATGTTGGATTTTATCAAATGCTTTTTCTGCATCTATTGAGATGATCATATGCTTTTTGTTAGTTTGGTTATTGATATAGTCAATTATGCTAATAGTTTTCCTAATATTGAACCAGCCCTTCATTCCTGGTATAAATCCTACTTGGTCATAGTGTATTATCCTGGGGATGATTTTCTATAATCTTTTTGCTAATATTTTATTTAAGATTTTAGCATCAATATTCATTAGGGAGATTGGTCTATAATTTTCTTTCTCTGTTTTCAACCTACCTGGTTTAGGTATCAGTACCATGTCTGTGTCATAAAAGGAGTTTGGTAGGACTCCTTCAATCCCTATTTTTTCAGATAGTTTATTTAGCATTGGAGTTAATTGTTCTTTAAATGTTTGGTAGAATTTACATGTAAATCCATCTGGTCCTGGGGATTTTTTCTTAGGGAGTTGGTTAATAGCTTGTTCTATTTCTTTTTCTAAAATAGGACTCTTTAGGATATTTACTTCTTCCTCTGTTAATCTGGGTAAGCTATATTTTTGAAGGTATTCTTCCATTTCAACTAACTTATCAAATTTATTGCCATAAAGTTGAGTAAAGCAACTCCTAATTATTGTTCTAATTTCCTCTTCATTAGTGGTGAGTTCTTCCTTTTCATTTATAAGACTAAAAATTTGATTTTCCTCTTTCCTTTTTGTAAATCAGATTGACTAAGGGTTTATCTATTTTGTTGTTGTTTTTTCATAGAATCAATTCTTAATTTTATTAATTAATTCAATAGTTTTTTTTTACTTCCAATTTTATTAATCTATCCTTTTATTTTGAGAATTTCAAATTTAGTGTTTGACTGGGGTTTTTAATGTGTTCCTTTTCTAGCATTTTTAGTTGCAGGCCCAATTCATTGACTTTTCTTTCTCTACTTTATGCAAGTATGTCTCTAGAAATATAAAATTTCCCTTTATTACCACTGTGAGTGCATCTCACAAATTTTGGTATGACATCTCATTATTATAATTTTCTTGGGTGAAGTTATTATTTATGTCTATGATTTGCTGTTTCACCCAATCATTCTTTAGTATGAGATTATTTAGTTTCCAATTACTTTTAGTCTATTTCTCCCTGGCTTTTTATTGCATTATGATCTGAAAGGGATGCATTTACTATTTCTGTCTTTTTGCATTTGAATTTGATGTTTTTTATCCTAATATATAGTCAATTTTTGTATAGGTTCCATGAACTGCTAAGAAGAAAGTGTACTCCTACTGAGTCATTGAGACATCAAGAATCAGTCAAGCAAAACCAAAAAAAAGAGAGATTAGAAAAAAAAATCAAATATTTACTTGGAAAAACAACAGACCTGGAAAATAGATCCAGGAGAGATAATCTGAGGATCATTGGATTACCCGAAAATTATGATGAAAAAAAGAGCTTACAATTTTACAGGAAATCATCAAAGAGAACTACCAATAAGTAACAGAACTAGAATGTAAAATAGGCATTGAAAGAACATGTACTCCTTTCTGTCTCTATTTTCTTTTCTCCAAAGATCTATCATATCTAACTTTTCTAATGTTCTATTTATCTCTTTGACTTTTGTTCTTATTTATTTTGTGGTTTGATTTATCTAATTCTGAGAGTGCAAGATTGAGATCTCCCACTATTATAGTCTATTTCTTCTTGCAGCTCTCTTAATATCTTTTTTTAAGAATTTTGATGCTATGTCACTTGGTACATATATGTTTAATATTGATATTGCTTCATTATTTATGCTACCCTTTAGCAAGGTGTAATGCCATTCCTTATCTCTTTTAATTAGATCATTGTTTTTGCTTTTCCTTGATCTGAGATCAGGATGGCTGCCCCTGCTTTTTTGACTTCCCCTGAAGCATAATAGATTCTCCTCCAACTTTGTATTTTTGCTCTATATGTATCACCCTGCTTCAAGTATGTTTCCTGTAAACAACATATTATAGGATTCTGGCTTTTAATTTGAATTTTTTCTAGCAGCTTGTAGATTTTTCCTTTGTCTGATAGGTCTGAAATTTAGCCATAATATTTCTTGGCATTTTGATTTTGGGGCCCCTTTCAGTAGGTGATTGAAAAATTCTTTCAATGTCTATTTTACCCTCTGTTTCCATAACATCTGGGAAGTTCTCTTTGATAATTTCCTGGAAAATAGTGCCCAGTCTCTTTTTTTTTTCATTATATTTTTCAGGAAGTCCAATAATTCTTAGATTATCTCTCCTAGATCTATTTTTCAGATCTGTTGTTTTCCTAAGAAGATATTTGACATTTTTGTTCCCATTGTTTCATTTTTTTGGTTATGCTTGACTGATTCTTGGTGTCTCCTCAAGTCATTCAATTCCATTTGTTCAATTCTAATTTTTAATGAATTACTGTCTTTGCGTACTTTTTATTTCTTTTTCTAATTGTCCAAATGAGTTTTTAAATGAGCTGTTTTATTCTATGGAATTTTTTTTTCCATTTCACCAATTTTATTTTTAGAGAGCTATTTTCTTTTTCTAATTCACTAATTTTGTTTTCCTTTGAAATGCTTACCATTTCCAATTCACTAATTCTGTTTTTCAAGTATTTGATTTCTTTATCCACTCTATCTTTAAATGAATGTGATGACTTATCCAGACCCTCTTGCCAAGCTTCCATTTCCATTTTTCCCATTTTAATTCTTGCTCTCTTGTAAGAGCCTTTTTAATTTCTTCTATGAGAGTCTCATGTGTTGAGGACCAGATTATATCCCCCTTTGGGAATTCCTCTGTAGACAATATGTTTTTAGTCTTCTCAGGGTTTAAAGTCTGCTCTCTATCCATAAAGAAGCTATCAATTGTTAGAGTGTGCTTTAATTTTTTTTTTTTTTTGCTGATTTTGTCAAAAAAGAATCAAATAAAACAAACTAACAAAAAAAATGCAGTGTGCTCTTTTTTTTTGGGGGGGGGGGAGGAGTTGCTGGATGGTATTACCGAGCTTCCTCTACAGACTGCAGGGGGCAGCAGTGAGGCACTAGCAGGAGAGCCATGGCTGTGCTGAGTCTGCACTTTGAGACTCTGAGAGTGTGCTGAGAGTGGGTGGGTGTGGGCAGATCCCTAAAGACCCTAGCTTTTCGGGGTTATTCTTTACTCCCTGTATTTATAGCTTCTCTGCTGATCTACTGGCTTGCTGACAGTGCAAAGTAGCTCACATTGTGGTAAAGTTTTCCGGGCAGAAACGCCTGGGATCACACCCAGATTGTGAAAGGAATGATAAACTAAACAGAAAAAATATATATATAATTTATCCTAGAGGAAATATGAAAATGCTAGGATGCATTAAGTTGTAAGATTGTACAATCAAAGCTCGATATAATGATTTTGTCATTGACATTCAAGATTGGTTGATATTTAATTAAGTAATTGAAAAATATAAAAGAGAAGTTATGAGGGCATGAAAAATGGCAATAATATAAGTAGCAAAAGGAGGTTAAATACTGGAAGTGATATGGAGATATATAAGATAAGATTTGGCAACTGATTGAATATTTGGAATGAAGGAGAATGAGTAGTAGAAGGATGGAAAGGGGAAGGAGACAAAGAGAGAGAGAGAAAGAGTGAGAGAGAGAAAGAGAGAGAGAGAGAAGAAGAAGAAGAAGAAGAAGAAGAAGAAGAAGAAGAAGAAGAAGAAGAAGAAGAAGAAGAAGAAGAAGAAGAAGAAGCAGGAGGAGGAGGAGAAGGAGGATTCTGGGAAAAAGGCAAATAGGTTGGTAAATTTCAAGCTCTCCAGATTTCCCCCACAAATTGAACAAATTTGCATCTCCAGAAGAACATAGATTGGTGAAAAATCCAGAAGACTTGGGGCAGAATGGAAGTCCTCATGATACAATCAGAGAAAATCTGAAGAAAGATCCCAGACTGGGGATCAACCTCCCTGAAGTGCAGACCTCTCCAGGCTAGCTCTGTAGGAACAACAAGTGGGGAACCCTCAGGCTAGCTAGGTGTGACTGGAACTTCAACAGGAACCACAGAGATTTTCATCTCCTAGATTTTTGTCATGGTAGAGTTTGAGTCCGGGAAGATGAGTGAACTTCAGCTGATTGGGAACTGGGAGAACAGCTGTGCTGCTGAGATGTGGCCCTGGGTGAGAAGAAACCAGCACATGTGTGTACAGTGGGGCAGGGAAGCTTCTGGGCACTTGCAGGAGGGTGGAGCTTTTGGTTTGGGGTTCCTGGATAGAGGGGAAAGCTAAAGGGAAGCTTGAGGAACTATCCCCCCACCTGCTTACACTAATCCCTCTTATTAAAAAAATAATGGGCAAAGAAGAAAAAACTCCACCATTGAAATATATTATGGGAACAGAAAAGACCAGGGTTCATCTTGAGAACACTTTAGTATAACAAGTGTCTACCTCAAAGAGTAATGTGAAATGGTTCTTTTCCCAGAGAGAATTTATAGAAGAATTGAAAAAATAGTTCAAAGATCAAATGGCAAACACTGAGGAAAAACAAAGAAGGAAGGAAGGAAGGAAGGAAGGAAGGAAGGAAGGAAGGAAGGAAGGAAGGAACGAAGGAAGGAACGAAGGAAGGAAGGAACGAAGGAAGGAAGGAAAGAAGGAAGGAAGGAAGAAAAAAGAATGGTAAAGAAAGAAATGGCCCTAGGACAAAGCACTGTCCATATTTAACATATTTAAGGGGCATGTTTTAGATATTGAGACTTTAAAAAAGACTGAGAAGCAGTGATAAGACAGCTGCTAAGAGAAAGAGTTGTCGCAAGAAGACAACAGGAAAGAATACCCAGAAGGTAAGTGTGATAAACAGTATGAAATGCAGCAGATACTGACAAGGAACTTGGAATGTAACAAGGCTAATACAAAATACATACTAAGTATATGTATGTGAATGTGTGTGTGTGTGTGTGTGTGTGTGTGTGTGTGTGTGTGTGTATGTGTATGGTATTTGTCTATATAAACATATGAATATACATATAATCTAAGAGAGAAGAATTACAAATAAAAACAAAATAATACAATATATTTTGGGAGGGAGGGCATTAGGAGATTAAGGAAATTAGTTTTCATCTATTGTATTTACATCTTCAGAGCCTAGAACAATGCCTAGCACATAAGGAGAATTAAAAAAAAAAATCACCATCTTCTTGTTTGATTAATTTGAATCAAGACAATATGCAGAAATACTGTACTTAGAGGAATGCTAATTCTAGGATGATTATATCATCTATCTTTTTGGATCCTCACATAATTTCTTCCAAGTTATAAAAGTGCTTCTCTGCTTAAGATCTGTTTTATAGTATTATTACATTAATATTCAAGAAATCCTTACTTCTATTAATTTGATTTATATTGATATTTATAAACATACATACATGTGGTGAGCTTTTTCTTCTCAAAACGCAGCCAGGTGATAAAAGTTCAGATCTTTTATTATTTCCAATATAGCCCGGTTAACTTAGAGGCCTATCTCTCTGCTTGGTTCCAAGAGCTCTCTCCAAATGTCCAAAGGTCTGGTCCTTCAGCCTCTGCCTATGCTTTCTTCAGCCTCCAGCCAGCTCCAATCTTCATGTCATTCCGGTGAAATCTCGACTTGTAGCTTCTTCACTCTCTCGAACTCTCCGACTGGCCCATTGGCCTATTTATGCTCCTTCCAGAGAGAGGGATTATGGGTAGTTCTACCTAGTACCTTGTTTCAGGTTCTGCCCAAAACATCTTCTTGTAAGATTAGATCAACTCTAATTACTTAGCAGTTAGTAAGGATTCCAACACATACATACATATATATATATTAAGTTATATTTAGCATAACCTAAAAATGCTACATTTAAGTTCATTTGATTGCAGTTACAAATCTGAAGAATCTTGCTAAGCAAAGATGTTCTATATTTTCCCCAAACAACAACCTATCTCAACTCTCTTTATTTTTTCAAGAAGTAGTACATTAGTTTTGCAGAAAAGTAATATTGATCAGAGGGAATAATATGACAAGTCTTAAAAGGTAGGTAGGAGACAAAATCATGGAAGTCTTTAAATATTTGAGAAATTTGTATTTTATAATAGAGGAAAAAGAAAGCCAATGAAGATTTTTGAGCAGAAGAGTGACATAAACCAGTTTTATAGGAATTTCATTTTGGTGGCAGTTATATGGAGAATGAATTACACAGAATAGATTTTTGGAAATAGAGACCAATAAAGAGTCAAGTAAAGAAATTATCAGTTTCTGAATTAAAGCATTGGTTATGAGCGGGAAGAGAAGGAGGTAAATGTGATCCATAGGGTACATGTAGAATTGGTAAGACTTGGAAATAGACTGATTACAGATGATGAAGTAGAAGGTTATTATACATGACTTCAGAATTTTTTAATCTCAGGGAGTAGGTAAGTGTTAATGCTTTCAATCTAAAAAGAGAAGTTTGAAAGATGAAATTTTCTGGGTCAAGACAATGAGTTCCATTCAGGATATGTTGGGTTTGAAATGCTAATGAAACTTCTAGCTGTTGTTTTTCAGTGTACCATTAATGATGTGAAACTGGGGTTCAGGGAGCAATTGGTTATTATGATGTGGATGTATTAATAATATTTGCAGAGAATAAAATTGAACCTATGAGAAATTATAAGAAAGAAACAGAGAAGGCAGAGAGAGAGAGAGAGAGAGAGAGAGAGAATGAGATGAGAAATGAGGATTCAGGACAGGAAATTGGTGGACACCACATTTAATGGGCTGAAAACAGTTAGGAATCCACAAGAAGAGACAGAAAAGGAGTGGTGAAAAGTGGAGTCAAGACAGAAGAGTAAAAGCAGGAACTCACCCAACCTCTCCACCAAACCACTCCAAATTCTTTTGAATAAATGACTTTAAATACATTTTAGAATGTCAGAACACCCATAAATATGGAATAGGACAATTTCCAGTCAAAGGTAACTTAGAGGTTAAGCAAAAAAAAAAAAAAAAAAAAAAAAAAAAAAAAAAAAAAAAAAGGTCTGTGACATCAGTGTGGGAGTCCAGAATGCAATATTGGTGCAAGCTGTGACTGCACAGCCCTGGCACCAGACTAGCTCTGGCCTGGTCCCAGGTCTGACCCCAGCATCAATCAAGCTACACTTCTAAAATAGGGCAACACTGGTTGCTTCCTGATCTCTCAGCCCAGAGAACTTGAAAGGTCACTAGAAAAAGTCTGTGGATCCAGAGTAGGAGCCCATCATGCCATCCCAGTTCAGACCATGCCAGCACAGCCCAACCCTGGTATCAGCTTTGGCAGGGCCTCTAAATCTACAGTATTTTAGTGGCTTCTGGAAACTAGGGAAGATTTGGAAAATCAGCAGGGAGGGTCTGTGGCAACTGGCTGGGAGTCTAGCATGTAGTCCCAGTGAAGGCCATGGTAGTGTAAATTGTAGTCCTTGTCTTAATAAAGCAGGTCTCCTGATTTAGAACACTAGATCTTATAACTATAGTGAAGCACGGATGTTGTAAAAATTCCAGGGCAGAAAAAATGTTTGTGATCATGTACTTGGAAAGATCTCTGAAAATAGCTGCACAAAACCCCTGAAACTTAGGACATTGCATCATCCTCCCTGTAAACAGAGCTCTACTTTAACAAAAGTTAACATCCAAGTAATGACCTGAAAAAAGGAGCAGACAACAACACAACAGAAATTTCTAATCATAGAAAGTTATTATTGGGTAAAGGAGGATCAAAACAAACATTGAAAAGATGATAACAAAGTCAAAGTTCCTACAACCAAAGCCTCCAAGAAAAATAAGAATAGGGCTCAGGCCATGGAAGAGCTCAAAAGGGATTTTGAAAATCAAATAAGAGAAAAGAGGAAAAAATTTAAAATTGAGAGAGATGCAACAAGAAATACAAAAAGCTAATGAGGAAAAGAATGCTTTAAAAAGCAAAATGGGCCAATTGGGAAAGGAGGCACATAACCTCACTAAGGAAAATAATTCCTTAAAAATAGAATTTAGCAAGTGAAAGTTAATGACTTTATGAGAAATCAAAATAAAATAAAGCAAAACTAAAAAGAAATAAAAAGATAAAAAATGTGAAATATTTCATTTGGAGAAAACAACTGGACTGGAAAATAGATCCAAGAAAGAGAATATAAAAATGATTCATCTATCTGAAAGACATGATTAAAAAGAAATAGCCTGGACATCATCTTTCAAGAATGTATCAAGGAAAACTGATATAATATTCTGCAACCAAAGAGTAACAAGAAATTGAAAGATTCCATCTATCACATCCTTAAAGAAACTAAGAATTTCTTAAAAGAAATTAAAAATTCCTGAAAACTCCTAAGAATAGTGTAACTAAATTCTGGAATTCCCAAATCAAGGAGAAAATATCACACCACCAAGAAAGATACAATTCAAATTAGTGTATCCAAGACAAGATAACACAAAATTTAGCATTTTCTACTTTAAAGAATTACAAGGTTTGCAATATAATATTTCATAGAGGAAAAGATCTGGGATGATAACAAAGAATCATGTACTCAGTAAAACGAGTATAATCCCTTAGAAGAAAAGATGGTAATTTAATGATATAGAGGATTTTCAGACATTCATGATGAAAAGACCAGAGTTGAATTGAAAATTTGATTTTCAAATACAGGACTCTGGAGAAGCATAAGGAGATAATAAGGAAAATGATATCATAAAATACTTCATCAGGTTTATCTGTTTGCATTCCTGCATGGGAGAATGATACTTGTAACTTATTAGAGCTAAGTGTGAGTTGAATATGAAAGGGCAGTATTTTGTTTTTAAATGATGAAACTAAAGAAGGAGAGAGCAATGTACTGGAAGAAAGTAAAAGGGAAAAGTGGAATGGTTTTAATTTTCTGCCATAAAAAAAGAGGTAGGGAAGCTTTTTTTTTTTTTTTTTTTTTTTTTTTTTTTTTTTTTTTTTTTTTTTTTTTTTTTTTTTTTTTACTGTGGGGAGAAGAGAGTAAGGAGAAAGTCTTATTCTCATCAGAATTGGCTCAAAGAGGAAATAACATATATACTCATGAGAGGTATAGAAATTTATCTTATTCTACAGGAAAATACAAGGGGGTGGGATACAAGAAGGCAGAGGATTGATAAAAAGAGGGTATATTAGAAGAGGGAGTAGTTAGTGGTAAAACACTTTTGAGAAGGGGCAGAGTGAAAGGAGAGAGATAATAGAACACATGGTGGGAAATACAGTTAATAATAGTAATTGTAAAAAAAAGAATTTTGAAGCAAATTCCTCTGATAATTATTTCTCAATATAATTATTTCTCAAACACAGAGGGAACGAGTCAAATTTATAAAAAAAAAAAAAGAGAGAGAGAGCCAAACTCCAATTGGTAATTGATCAAAGTATATGATCTATGTCCAAAGGGCTATACATTCACACATATCCTTTGACCTAACAGTACCACTATTATGGTGGAATACCAAAAGATATTTTGGAAAGGGGGAGGACCTATATGTACAAAAATATTTTTAGCAACTCTTTTTTCAAGATAAAAAATTGGAAATTGAGAGGATGTCCATCAATTGGGGAATAATTGAGTAAACTGTGTTATATGATTATCACAGAATATTGTTGTTCTGTGATAAGTGATGAGTAAAATGCTCTTTAAAAAAAAAACCTGCAAAGTCCTTGATGAACTAAAACAAAGTGAAATGTACTGCATACATAGTAATAACAATGTTCTAAGATAACCAGCTGTAAATGACTTTGCTATTCTCAGGAGTACAATCATCCATGCCAACTCTGAAAGACTTATGATAAAAAATCTTATACATGCCCAGAGGGGGGAAAAAAACTGATTGTGTTTGAATATGTCTCTGTTTCTGTCTCTTTCCCCGTGTCTTTCTATGTCTGTCTCTCTGTTGCCTTGTCTCTGTCTCTATCTCTCTCTCTCTCTCTTCTCTCTCTCTCTCTGTCTCTGTCTCTGTCTCTGTCTCTCTCTCTCACTCTCTTTGTCTCTGTCTCTATTTCTCTCTTTTTCTTTCTTCTCTTTCTCTGTCTCTATCTTTCTCTCTCTAACGTTATTTTTCTCAAGGGATTTTTTTAAAATTAGGATATGTTATCCATTTTCTTTCACAACATGAGTTTTTTAGAAATGTTTTGCAATTAGGTGGATGGAGCCAAGATGGCAGAAAAGGTACACGCGACTTTCTAAGCTCCTCTCATTCCCCTCATAACCAACTATTTAATTTAGCCACAAAAATAGTTCTTCACTGCTTAAATTCATGAAGATTAGAAGCACTACAATTTACCAGCCAAAGTCAATCTGAAAGATCACCAGGAAAGGTTTGCCCTGAGGGGCCAGGAGCAGACTAGCACAGGCAGTGAGAGACTAGCGTCGTGAGCAGACCAGGGGTGGGGGTGATCTCTGTGGCTAGAGAAGTTATGGAGACAACTCTGCTATAGGCTAACTACTCTGCTTTGATAACAAAGCAGTAAACTGGCAGAAAAATTAAAGCCTAAAACAGAGAGTACTCTAAAAAACACCAGAATCTAACAAGATCTGGCTGTAACCAGTCAAACCCAGAAGTGATTCAGGCAGACAGTAATGCAGCCCTGCAGCCACATCCTGCAGTTTGTGGCTTTTGCAGGGGCAGTTACAAATCTGCACGGTGGGGGGCACAGCCTGGGCAGCCTCTAATTGGCACAGTGAGGTATTTGGCCTGGAGCAATAGAACGTCCCCATCAGACTGTGCTTCCCAGGGCAGAGACACTTCCGGTCCCTGCAAATCCATTCACTGCTCAATTGCTAATATCCACAGTCCTAGTTCAGGATTTGACTTAGAGTAGTGAAACTCTCATTGCTCAGCGTCTAGCCCATGGGCAGTTATTTCACACAGCTCAGGGCACTTTCCCAGCTCTGCTCTGCAGGCCTGAGTTACTTCTGGGTGAGGAACTCTTTCCCAGAATACTCCAGTATCTCGCTGCTTTTTGTAGCCAGCTAGCAGGACAGCTACCTGTCCATACACCTATTACTGCTCTGCAGAGGAAGGTGGTAACCTCCTGGCCCTGAAGGCAGACCCTACAGGCTTCAACAAAATGAGTAAAAAAATCAAAAGGACGATTGATAATTTCTATACAGAAAGAGAACAGTTTTTCAACCCTGAAGAAACTAATAGTAGACAGTCTCCAAAAAGTTGTTGGTCCCCAATACAATACTCTCCTAGAAGACACTATTAAAAACCTTAAAAGAGAACTAGCAGAAAAATGGGGAAAGGAAAGAGAAGCTATGCAAGAAAGTACAGAAAAGGCATATAACTCACTAAAAGAAAAATTTGATAAAAAATGGAAAAAGAAAACAACTTCCAGAAATGTGAATTCAAAAAGATAAAAATCTCCCAAGAAGTGCAGGGAAACAGAATTTGTGAATTGGGGGGGGCGGGAAATAACTCACTAAAAAAAAAAAAAAAAAAAAAAACCTTAGTGAAATGGGAAAAAAATTCCATAGAGCAAAACAACTCAATTGGACATATACAAAAAGAAGTAAAAAAAAAATGTTAATGAAGAAAATAACTCACTAAAAATCAGAACTGAACAAATAGAAATGACTGATTCATTGAGACATCAAGGATCAGTCAAGCAAAACCAAAAAAAAAAAAAAAAAAAGAAAGATTGGCAAAAAATGTCAAATATTTACTTGGAAAAACATCAGACCTGGAAAATAGATCTAGGAGAGATAACCTGAGGATCATTGGACTACCTGAAAATTATGATGAAAAAAAGAGCCTAGATACTATTTTACAGGAAATCATCAAAGAGAACTGCCCAAAAGTAATAGAACCAGAAGGTAAAATAGGTGTTGAAAGAATTCATCGAACACCTTTTGAAAAAGACCCTAAAATAAAGACTCCAAGGAATATTGTGGCCAAACTTTAGAATTTTCAGACTGAAGAAAAAAATTTACAAGCAGCCAGGAAAAAAACAGTTCAAATACCGAGGTGCAACAATAAGGGTCACGCAAGATCTGGCTGCTTCCACATTAAAGGATTGAAGGGCCTGGAATCTGATATTCCGAAAGGCAAAATAATTTGGAATGCAGCCAAGAATAAACTATCCAGCTAAGCTGAGCATTTTTTTCCATGGAAGAAGATGGACATTTAATGAAAGAGAGGAATTCAATGTGTTTCTAAGGAAAAAAAAAAACAAACTTAAACAAAAAATTTGATCTCCACCAACAGGTCTCAAGAGAAGGAGAAAAAGGTAAAAGGAACTCTAGAGAACTGTATTTCTGTTGTGGATATACATAAAAACCACATGTATAATTTTATTTTACTAATATAATATAAAAAAGGGAAGTAGAAATGGAAAGGGGATAGTGTCAGAAAAAGGGAAAAGGGGACATAAAAAGAGGGAAATTACAATCGACGATGAGACAAAGGAAACCTATCATATTTGAGGGAACTTAGAGAGGGGGAGGAACATTGTGTGAATCCTACTCTCATCAGACTTGGTTCAAAGAGGAAATAATTGACATATCTGTTTTACAGAGAATCTTCTCTCACCTCATTAAAAAGTGGGAGAGGAAAAGGGAAAAGGAAAAAGAGTAATAAGGGAAGGGTAGAAAAAAGGGGAAAGGATTCAAAGGGAGGAGGGAAACGTACTAAAGAGGGAGAGCTGCGTGACCCAAATGGGACAAATGAGTTTAATACTAGGGAAGGGGGGAAGGAGGGAAAGAAAAAGAAAAGCATAATGTGGGGATATTAGACTGGCAGGAAATGCAGAACTAATCATTGTAACCATAAATGGGAATGGGATGAACTCTCCCATAAAGAGGAAGCAGATAGCAGATGGGATCAAAAGTCAGAACCCTACAATATATTGTTTACAGGAAACACATTTAAAACAGGGAGATACATACAGAGTAAAGGTAAAAGGCTGGAGCAGAATCTATTATGCTTTGGATGAAGTCAAAAAAGCAGAAGTAGCCATCCTTATCTCAGATCAAGCAAAAGCAAAAATTGATCTAATCAAAAGAGATAAGGAAGGAAACTATATCTTGCTAAAGGGTACTATAGACAATGAAGCAATATCAGTATTAAACATATATGCACCAAGTGGTATAGTGTCTAACTTCCTAAAGGAGAAGTTAAGAAAGTTGCAAGAAGAAATAGACAGCAAAACTATAATAGCAGGAGATCTCAATCTTGCACTCTCAGATTTAGATAAATCAAATCACAAAACAAATAAGAAAGAAATTAAAGAGGTAAATAGAATATTAGAAAAATTAGGTATGGTAGATCTTTGGAAAAAAACTGAATGGTGACAGAAAGGAGTATACTTTCTTCTCAGCAGTTCAAGGAACCTACACAAAAATTGACCATATATTAGGCAAAAAGACATCAAAATTAAATGCAGGAAGGCAGAAATAATAAATGCTTTCTTTTCAGATCACAATGCAATAAAACCTACATTCAACAAAAATTTAGGTATAAATAGACCAAAAGGTAATTGGAAACAAAACAATCTCATCTTAAAAAATGATTTGATGAAACAGCAAATTATAGATATAATTAATAATTTCATTCAACATAACGACAACAGTGAGACCTCATACAAAAATTTATATGATGCAGCCAAAGTGGTAATAAAGGGAAATTTTATATTCTTAGAGGCTTGCTTGAATAAAATAGAGAAAGAGAAGATGAATGAATTGGGCCTGCAACTTAAAAAGCTAGAAAAAGACCAAATTAAAAACCCCCAATCAATTACTAAATTTGAAATTATAAAATAAAAAGGAGAAATTAATAATATAGAAAGTAAAGAAAACAAAACCATTGAATTAATAAATAAAACTAAGACTTGGTTTTATGAAAAAATCAATACAATTGATAAACCTGAAATCTGATTAGAAAAAGGAGAGAGGAAAATCAAATTAGTAGTCTTAAAAATGAAAAGGGAGAACTTTCCACCAATGAAGAGGAAATTAAAGAAAAAATAAGGAGTTACTTTGCCCAATTTTATGCCAATAAATTTGATAACCTAAGCGAAATGGATGACTACCTCCAAAAATATAGGCTTCCCAGATTATCAGAGGAGGAAGTCAATTGCTTAAATAGTCCCATTTCAGAAAAAGAAATAGAAAAAGCTATTAATCAACTCCCTAAAAAAAATCCCCAGGACCAGATGGATTTACATGTGAATTCTACCAAACTTTCAAAATACAATTAGCCCCAATGCTTTATAAACTATTTGAAAAAATAGGGAATGAAAGAGGGCTGCCAAATTCCTTTTATGACACAGACATGGTACTGATACCTAAACTAGGTAGGTTAAAACAGAGAAAGAAAATTATAGACCAATCTCCATAATGAATATTGATGCTAAAATCTTAAATAAGATATTAGCAAAAAGACTACAGAAAATCATCCACAGGATAATACACCACAATCAAGTAGGATTTATACCAGGAATGCAGTGCTGGTTCAATATTAGGAAAAATATCAGTATAATTGGCCATATTAATAACCAAATTAACAAAAAACATATGATCATCTCAATAAACACAGAAAAAGCATTTGTTAAAATCCAACATCCATTCCTATTAAAAACACTTGAGAATATAAGAATAAATGGACTTTTCCTTAAAGTAATCAATAGCATCTATTTAAAACCAACAGTAAGCATCATATGTAATGGGGACAAACTGCAACCATTCCCAATAAGATCAGGAGTGAAACAAGGTTGCCCGCTATAAACAAATATTTAATATTATATTTAATATTGTATTACAAATGTTAGCTTTGGTAATAAGAGTTGAGAAAAAGATTAAAGGAATAAGAATAGGCAATGAGAAAACCAAATTATCATTCTTTGCTGATGATATGATGGTATACGTAGAGAACCCCAGAGATTCTATTAAAAAGTTATTAGAAACAATCCACACCTTTAGCAAAGTTGCAGAATACAAAATAAACACACATAAGTCATCAGCATTCTTATATATCACTAACAAAACCCAGGGTTACAAAGAGAAATTCCATTTAAAATAACTACTGATTGTATAAAATATTTAGGAATCTATCCACCAAGGGAAAATCAGAAACTTTATGAGCAAAACTACAAAACACTTTCCACACAAATTAAGTCCAATCTAAACAACTGGAATAATATTAAATGCTCTTGGATTGGGCAAGCAAATATAATAAAAATGACAATACTACCTAAATTAATCTATTTATTTAGTGCTATACCAATCAGACTCCCAAAAAACTATTTTGATGACCTAGAAAAATAACAACAAAGTTCATATGGAAAAACAAAAGGTCAAGAATTTCAATGGAATTAATGAAAAAAAAATCAAATAAAGGTGGCCTAGCTGTACCACATCTAAAATTATATTATAAAGCAGCAATTACTAAAATCATCTGGTATTGGCTAAGAAATAGATTAGTTGATCAATGGAATAGGTTAGATTGAAAGGATAAAACAGTCAATAACTTTAATAATCTAGTGTTTGAAAAACTCAAAGATCCCAGTTTTGGGGATAAGAATGCATTATTTGACAAAAATTGCAGGGAAAATTGGAAATTAATATGGCAGAAACTAGGCATTGACCCATACTTAACACTGTACACCAAGATAAGATCAAAATGGGTTCATGACCTAGGCATAAAGAATGAGATTATAAATAAATTGGAAGAGCATAAGATAGTTGACCTCTAAGACCTATGGAAGAGGAAGGAATTTATGACCAAAGAAGAGCTAGAGATCACTATTGACTATAAAATAGAAAATTTTGATTATATCAAATTGAAAATTTTTTGTACAAACAAACCCAATACAGACAAGTTTAGAAGGGAAATAATAAACTGGCAAAACATTTTTACTATCAAAGGTTCTAGTAAAGGCCTCATTTCCAAAATATATAGAGAATTGACTCTAATTTATAAGAAATCAAGCCTTTCTCCAATTAATAAATGGTCAGAGGATATGGACAGACAATTCTCAAACAAAGAAATTAAAACTATTTCTATACATATGAAAATAGGCTCCAAATCATTATTAATTAGAGAAATGCAAATTAAGACAACTCTGAGATACCACTGCACACCTGTCAGATTGGCTAGAATGACAGGGAAAGATAATGTAGAATGTTGGAGGAGATGTTGGAAAACAAGGACATTGATACCTTATTGGTGGAATTGTGAACACATCCAGTCATTCTGGAGAGCAATTTGGAACTATGCTCAAAAAATTATCAAACTGTGCATACTCTTTGATCCAGCAGTGCTACTACTGGACTTATATCCCAAAGAGAGTCTAAAGAAGGGAAAAGGACCTATATGTGCCAAAATGTTTGTGGCAGCCCTGTTTATAGTGGCTAGAAGCTGGAAAATGAATGGATGCCCATCAATTGAAGAATGGTTGAATAAATTGTGGTATATGAATGTTATGGGATATTATTGTTCTGTAAGAAATGACCAGCTGGATGAATACAGAGAGGACTGGTGAGACTTACAAGAATTGATGCTAAGTGAAATGAACAGAACTAGGAGATCATTATACATCTCAAAAATGATACTGTATGAGGATGTATTCTGATGGAAGTGGATTTCTTCGACAAAGAGATCTAACTCAGTTTCAATTGATCAAGGATGGACAGAAGCACCTACATTCAAAGAAAGAACCCTGGGAAATGAATGTCAACTGCTTGCATTTTTCTTTTTCTTCCCGGGTTATTTATACCTTCTGAATCCAATTTTCCCTGTGCAACAAGAGAACTGTTTGGTTCTGCACACATATCTTGTATCCAGGATATACTGTAACCTATTTAACATGTATAGGACTGCTTGCCATCTAGGGGCAGCGGTGGAGGAAGGGAGGGGAAAAATTGGAACAGAAATGAGTGCAAGGGATAATGTTGTAAAAAATTACCCTGGCATGGGTTCTATCAATCAAAAGTTATTTTTTTAAAAAGAAATGTTTTGCATAACTTCATAAATGGTTTCTTAATTGATATTGGGGTAGAATCTGAAAAAAAGAGAGAATCTGAAACTCAAAAGTTTTTAATGTAAAATATTGCATGTAACTCAGTTTAGGAGAAAGTATTAAGTAAACAAATAAAATTAAAATGAAGAGAAGTTGTGAGACAAGTAGTGTGACAATACAGGCAACATAGTGTCATAGAAGTTAAGGGGAAAAAAGGCTAGCTAGAAGAGACAAATCTTAACAGTTTTGAAAACCTCAAAAAGATCAAACACAATGAAGGCTGAGAAATGACCATTGTTTTTATAATTAAATTTGTTATTGTTAACCTGGGACAGAAGAATTTTAGTTTAATGGTGAGATCAGAATCTAGAATGAAAGGAGTTCATCTGTAGAAGATGTTAGAAAGGAAGGAAGCCCCATTTCACTCCTGACTATGAAAGGGATCAGAAGTATACAACAATAATCATTATTTTTTCAATATTCTTGTATCTAATGCTGTTGTGATTACCAGGGAGTAAGTGATTGAGTAGTGTTGGTTTCAAAATATGCTTTTAACAAAGAAGATAAACAAATATGTATACCAGTAACTACACATATGTGCATACAGACAGAAACACTTCTTTAAAAACATGCTAGTTTTCATTAATTTCAAGATGTACAAGTAAGATAATATTGAAGTTGAATCCACAGAAAACTGTAATCTATTCCTAGGTCTCTAGCTTTGTTGTAGAGGTGATTTTTCTGTCAGCTTAGAAAAAATCCTAATTTTCATTTTTTCAAGTGATTAAAGGCTAAAAAATGTCTAAAGCTTTTAAGAAGATTCACAGACAACAGGGATTTTTGTAAGCTATAGACAATCCTCTGACTGCATGTGTTAATGGACACTAGTCAGTAGGCAAAGAATACCAGAGTATAATTGATTATTTATTTGGACTTATACTATGAAATACTTTTTTTGACATTTTAACTCTAAATATTTGCCACTGACATTGGAAACTATTAGTAAATTCATTAATATGCTAAAATATTTTGGTTAATTTTTTTAAATTTTATTTTTACAACTGCTTGCTTTCAGGAAGTATATGTTTAAAAATAAATTTTATGAATGATTAAGACTAAAATTTCATAAGTAAAAAATGGGAGACTGATAGATTATCATTAGTCTGAAAAAGACTAGGGAATATTCACAACCTTTTAGTATGAGCAATAGTGTTTCATTGGAGTCAAGAAAGCCAGTGTGATTTAGCCTGCATTAAGGAAGGTATAAAATTCATTAATAAAAAGATGATAGGCCTATATACCTTACCCTGGTCAAGCAATATCTAGACTATCCTGTACGGTTTTGTATATATTTTTGTAAAGAAATTGATTACTTGAAAATCACTAGCATGGGTTCAAGTTCATGCCACATGGATAACAGTTGAAGAACTTGTATGTTTAGCTAGAAAAGAGTTGAATTTGTCAGGGGTTGGCTGAAATAGCTATTTTAAAATTTATTATGAGAACTATAACAAATAATAATTAGATTTTTTTATCTTTCATTCTAGAATGGATTCTAGTGTGATTCTCTTATTGGGGATGTGAAGCAAAGATTACATGTCCATTATATGTTATATCTTGGATGAAATTCTTTAAGGGTACAAATTGTACAAGGATACTGAGGTCCATTCCAACTGTAGTTCTTTGATTCTGGAGTCTCCTTGGAACCATTATTTTTTTTCAGTTTGTCTACTACTAGACTTAGGCAAAATGTAGATAAAGACTAAAAACCTACAGTCTGGCAAAGGATAAGCATCCAGGTTGTTTCCATCTCCCCATCAGGATTCCCATTTCTCCAAAGAGAGGAAAGAATTTGTGGTTTGAGAAATAAAAATATATAAAGCCTGCTTAAAGCTTGGTACACACTGAGTTTATAAGAGTGGGATGAAAAAAAAAATTAAGTTATTTTCAATATCAATGAGAAGGCACGACAAATACTTCAATAAAAATTTACGAAGGGCCTCCTAAATGCAAAGCCTTTATGCTGCAAAGATAAAATCAAATATAACAGACTTTGCTTTAAAAGAAGCTAGATTCTAACTACAACATAGTCATAAATGACTATAATAGGAGTATGCATGAATTAATTACAAAAAGAAAGATGCAGACAAGATGCTAATGAAAACAAAAGAGAATCAATAGTTATTCTTTGGCTACCAAGTGCACAAAATCAGATCTTTCTAAGGAAGCTACAATTCTCTGCAGAATGAAGCATCAGGAAAGGAAGATGGGACTGTATTAATCTTTTCTTTTGCTCTGATTGACAATCTAGGATTTTAAAGCCAGAAACCTTGAGGAACTGAGCAGTCATTTCTGATAGTAGAACTGATATTCTACTTTCTTTTTTTATTATTAAGTATCACTTATTATTGACAGAACATATGCATGGGTAATTTTTCTTTTTTTTTTTTTTTTTTTTTTTTTTTTTTTTTTTATTTAATAATTACATTATATTGACACTCATTTCTGTTCCGATTTTTTTCCCCTCCCTCCCTCCACCCCCTCCCCTAGATGGCAAGCAGTCCTTTATATGTTGGATATGTTGCAGTATATCCTAGATACAATATATGTTTGCAGAACCGAACAGTTCTCTTGTTGCGTAGGGAGAATTGGATTCAGAAGGTATAAATAATCCGGGAAGAAAAACAAAAATGCAGATAGTTCACATTCGTTTCCCAGTGTTCTTTCTTTGGGTGTAGCTGCTTTTGTCCGTCATTTATCAATTGAAACTCAGGTCTCTTTGTCAAAGAAATCCACTTCCATCAAAATATGTCCTCATACAATATCGTTGTCGAAGTATATAATGATCTCCTGGTTCTGCTCATTTCACTTAGCATCAGTTCATGAAGGTCTCTCCAAGCCTCTCTGTATTCATCCTGCTGGTCATTTCTTACAGAACAATAATATTCCATAACATTCATATACCACAATTTACCCAGCCATTCTCCAATTGATGGGCATCCATTCATTTTCCAGTTTCTAGCCACTACAAACAGGGCTGCTACAAACATTTTGGCACATACAGGTCCCTTTCCCTTCTTTAGTATTTCTTTGGGATATAAGCCCAATAGAAACACTGCTGGATCAAAGGATATGCACATTTTGATAATTTTTTGGGCATAATTCCAGATTGCTCTCCAGAATGGTTGGATTCGTTCACAACTCCACCAACAATGCATTAGTGTCCCAGTTTTCCCGCATCCCCTCCAACATTCATCATTATTTTTTCCTGTCATCTTAGCCAATCTGACAGGTGTGTAGTGGTATCTCAGAGTTGTCTTAATTTGCATTTCTCTGATCAATAATGATTTGGAACACTCTTTCATATGAGTGGTAATAGTTTCAATCTCATCCTCTGAAAATTGTCTGTTCATATCCTTTGACCATTTATCAATTGGAGAATGGCTTGATTTCTTATAAATTTGAGTCAGTTCTCTATATATTTTGGAAATGAGGCCTTTATCAGAACCTTTAACTGTGAAAATGTTTTCCCAGTTTGTTGCTTCGCATGGGTAATTTTTCAACATTGTCCTTTGCACTCACTTCTGTTCCAACTTTCCCCTTCTCTCCCTCCACCCTGTCCCCTAGATGGCAGGCAGTCTCATACATGTTAAACATGTTAAAGTATATCTTAGATACAATATATGTATGCAGATCTGTACAGTTTTCTTGTTGCACTAGAAAAATCAGATTCAGAAGGTAAAAATAACCTGGAAGAAAAACAAAGATTCAAGGAGTACACATTCATTTCCCAGTGTTCCTTCTCTGGGTATAACTGATTCTGTCCATCACTGATCAATTGGAACTGAATTGGTTCTTCTCTTTGTCAAAGATATCACTTCCATAAGAATACAATCTTATACAGTATTGTTGTTGAAGTATATAATGATCTCCTGGTTCTGCTCATTTCATTCAGCATGAGTTCATGTAAGTCTTTCCAAGCCATCCTGCTGGTCATTTCTTATAGAACAATAATATTCCATAATATTCATATACCACAACTTATTAAGCCATTCTCCAATTAATGGACATCCATTCATTTTCTAGTTTCTAGCCACTACAAAAAGGGCTACCATAAACATTTTAGCATATAAAGGTCACCTTCCCTTCTTTAATCTCTTTGGGATATAAACCCAGTAGTAGAACTGCTGGATCAAAAGGTATGTACAGTTTCATAACTTTTTGAGCATAATTCCAATTTGCTCTCCAGAATGGTTGGATTCATTCACATCTCCACCAATAATAATGCATCAGTGTCCCAGTTTTCCTGAATCCCCTCCAACATTCATCACTATCTTTTCCTATCATCTTAGTCAATCTGACAGGTGTGTAGTGGTATCTCAGAGTTGTTTTAATTTGCATTTCTCTGAGCAATAGTGATTTGGAACACCCTTTCATATGAGTAGAAATAGTTCAAATTCATCATCTGAAAATTGTCTGTTCATATCCTTTGACCATTTATCAATTGGAGAATGGCATCATTTCTTATAAGTTAGAGTCAATTCTCTCTATATTTTGGAAATGAGATCTTTATCAGAACCTTTAACTATAAAAATGTTTTCCCAGTTTGTTGCTTCCCTTCTAATCTTGTTTGCATTAGTTTTGTTTGTACAAAAGCTTTTTAACTTGATATAATCAAAATTTTCTGTTTTATGCTCAATAATGATCTCTTGTTCTTCTTTGGTCACAAATTCCTTCCTCCTCCACAAGTCTGAGAGGTACATGATCCCATGTTCCTCTAATTTACTTATAATCTCATTTTTTATGCCTAAATCATGGACTCATTTTGATTTTATCTTGGTGTATGATGTTAAGTGTGGGTCCATGCCTCGTTTCTGCCATACTAATTTCCAGTTTTCCCAGCAGTTTTTATCAAATAGTTAATTCTTATCCCCAAAGTTGGGATCTTTGGGTTTGTCAAACACTAGATTGCTATAGTTATTGACTATTTTGTCCTGTGAACCCAACCTATTCCACTGATCAACTAGTCTATTTCTTAGCCAATCTGGTATTCTACTTTCAAGGAGACTAGTTGCTAAACAATTTGTCATTGTCATTTGGCAATATGTCAAAAACAAAGGAAGAGATGAAAATGTGACTCAAGAAGAGCTAGTGAAAGTTTGGGCCAAATAAAGACATATAGAAATAGATACACATATATCCATACACACATACACACACACACACACACACACACACACACACACACACACACACATATATGATGGTTATGCAAGGAAAACAGGATATTATGAATCCTCTTCCTTCCTGCCTAAGAAAACACTACAGTAAAATCTAACACAAATATTACTAACCTGAAAACCTAAAATAGGTCATTTCATATCATGTAACTATTGATTTACAAGCACAGTTCTTCCAGCTTGGTAACAATAAGTGAGGTTTTAATTGTCATGTCTCAGTAAGCTGACATAATCTAGCCTCTTTATCAATCATTTTTGGGGCAAATCATAACAAAAGCACTTCCCTTAACTTAAAGTCTGTACACTATTTTTCTTCCCTGAACTTGTAGATATTACATTATTAATTCCACATGGATCTTTATTCTAAAATCAAACCCACTGATGTTTTCTCATCTCTAACTGAATATTCAACATTGATCAATCCTGAGAAGCAGCATGTTTTGTGGCATGAGTATAATATGTCTGCCATAACCAATCAGGTGAAACATCATTGCAAAGCATATCTTTCAAAGGAACCACTTTAAAATTTAATAAGCAATGAGAAAAAAAAACATGTACATTTTAAACCTTCCTTTCCTTTGAAAGATTGAAAAAGGAAGGAATGTGGAAAAAAATTAGCTGCCTACAAAAGCTGTGTTTTTAATCTCAAATTACCATGTAGTAACTCAGTTTTAAGATAAAACTAAGTAGAGTGTGGTTATCAGGGAATGATTTTATATAAAATGTTCCTTTGTTAATTCCTTTTAATATCCATCACCTCTAACCCTATTTATCCCTTCTCCCCATTTAATACCCATTTTTTACTCATTATTAACTTCTCTAATCCAGACAACTAAAAGTTTTGTACCAACTGAAGTACAGGAGACTATCAAAATTCATCTGTTCAGCATTATGTCTCTTCCTTCCATTCTTCTTCCATACTTTCCCCCCAACCATTTAGATCAATCATCAAGTACTTATTTAATAAGCACTCAGTTTGGCACATAACACTGTCCAAGTATTTACCTGGTAGGGTACCACAAAGCTTTTTGAAATGTTAGCATTTCTCCAAATCTCCCTCAGTTTATTCTTTCTATCTCATTGTTGCAATATTAACTCTTGCTAAGTGATTTTTCTTGTGGGGTATCCTAGAAGTACAAGAGAGTAGGTAGGAAAGGAAATATAAGAAATAGGTAGGAATAGCACATTGAGATCATACCCCAAGTCTTATTTACTGAAAATTAGGTGCAAGTCTTTCAAAGACATGGATCATTCCTTTTAATTATATTACCAGCACACTGTGAGTTGCCTACTTAAATATAAACTACCAAGACATGTAAATGAAAATGGAATCTGGATGGAGGAAAAAAGAAGGTAGTGAATGTGCTTAAGTGTTAAATATTTTTTTCCTATGGAGAAAATAATTACTTTTTACCTTCCCTAAAGTTAATGATCATTTCTTAAAGGGGAGTATGGTTACAATGCTGAATATAAATTATAAAGAGTAAGAGGAGGCAGGGAGTAGGAATATGGTATATTAACAACCAGACATTGTCTCCACTCTAGTGCTTCCCATAAGACATAGGACCTGACTAGTGAGTTTTGAACAGTAAATATAGGATAGTTGATCCGAAAAGTATCAAGTCTTCAAAGAACTTCTCAATTTCTATTATCTAAAAGGATTTGTCAAACTAAAGCATATTAGATAAAGAATAATTCTTCTCTTAACAACAAATAGGAAGGTTAGAAAAAAGAAACTGTTTTGGCACTAAAGAAGTTTCAAAACAACAAAAGAAAAATTCAGCTGATATTTATTAATGAGGTTTTATCCCAAAATTTCAATGTACCCTCAAAGTTTGAAAGATGATAATGTGTTATCATTATAAAATTGGTGTTAGGGTGAAGAAAACCATTTCTCAAGTGTTCAATCTGACATCCACTGACTGTGTGTTTTTGAGTGAGTCACTTAACTTCCCAGTGCCCCTTGAAATTTTGAAAGACAATTAAGATAATATATCCATTTACACAGATGAAGTTCTTTACTAGGAGCTCTCTACCTTGATAAAATCATGGGTTCAGCAAAAATAAAAAATTGTCAGAGCTGAAATAAATAAAATATGTAATTCTAAAATATATATTCCAATGGGCTTATTTTTTTTGAAAATAATAAAGAACTAATATTATTTACATAAGTATATGTATAAAATTATAATATATGATAAAATAAAATAAGTACTGATTTAAATTCAATAGCATCTTGTTCCTTAAAAAGAATTATTTTTCTCCTATCAAAGGTAACCTAATGTTAGCATAGCAGTAAAAAGAACTAATTAGAACCATGGGGAACTAGGGAACATATTTAATAATTAATGATAATGATAACACTAATAATAATTTATTTGTTATTCAGTCCTTTGCCAATGTCCGATTCTTTCTGACCCCATATAGGATTGTCTTGGCAAAGACTCTGGAATGATTTTGCCATTTCTACAGTGGATTTAGTTAAATTTATTCAAGGTCACACAAATAATGAGTGTCTGAGGTGAATTGAAGTCAGGTTTTCCTGACTCTAGGACCAGTACTCTGTTCACTGAGCCATTTAGATTGTTTTCTGATTATAATTTATTCTACTGTGTTGGAATCTTTACAAACTGCTAACTCATTGGAGTTGAGAGATTATTGATCTGATTTTACAAGGAGGTGTTTTGGGCCAAAACCTGAAAGAAGGTACTAAGTAGAACTAATTGATACAATGCTTGTGTTTACACCTTTACTCATTGGAATTCACAAGTATGGGAGATTCACAAAGTTAACTGTGTGACTTTGTGAATTCACACCTCCCTTGAAGCTCTTAGGGCCAGAGAGCACTGTGGGAGAAAACCCATAATCCCATTCCCTCAGAAGAGTCCTATATAAACCCAGTCAAGAGAGTTCAGCTGAATTGGAGGCTGAAGAAAGCAAAGGCAGAAGCAAAGGACAAAGCTGCAGAAGTTCAGCTGAATTTAGATTGAGAGGGGAGCATCAAGTGAGTTCAGCCAGAAGCCCTCTCTGAGTGAGGAGTTTTACTTCAGAACATTGACTGCGGTTGGAGAGGAGCACTTTGGGAGATTGAGAGCCAGAAGCCCTCTCTAAGAGGCAAGACAGATTCAACTTGGTGCTGGCTCTGGAGGCTAAAGAAAGTAGAGGCAGAAGCAAAGGACAAAGCTTCAAGAGATCTTAGAACCAAGCAGAGAGAAAGGCCTCAACTAACTGGGCTATTTTGGAAGGAGAAAATAAACGTCTGCATTTTTACCAGCTGGCTGCATTTTGGGTGATTATTACTCTTAACCAAAACTAAGACTGCCTCCAGAAAACCTCCCTGAGAAACCTGCTTTTTCTCAGAGAGAACCTTTATATTATTTTAAAGAACAAGAACACCACACTACTGAATATAAATATAGTTCTTACTATGCATCAGGCATTGTGTTAAGCACTTCACAACTACCCAAAAGATAGGTACTATTATTATTTCCATTTTATAGATAAGGAAACTAAGGCAAACAGGATTAAGTGACTTGCACAGAGGGATTCCACTAGTAAATGTCTGAGATTGAATTTCAACTCAGGTCTTTCTAACTCCAGAGTTTTGAACAGCTAATAAAGGACAGTTGGTCCTATCTAATCTGTCACCTAGTTGTACCATGGGTAACTGCACTTTTATTTTGATGCATTCTTATTTTGGTAGAGGCTGTATTTAACTGATATATGAAAGAAAAGGGTGGTTGGTACTAATAGTGAATACTACTAATGTTTTGCTTTGGTTAAAATTAATTCAAAGTGAGCAATTAAGTAATGATTCAAGAGTACTTCAGTGTTAGCTTTGTTTCATTTTTATCTTTAAAATCCAGCTACTAAGTTACCTGGCATGTAGTGGAAACATTTTTTTTTAATCCATGGAATTGTATTGTGTTGAGCAACATTGTGTTAAATCAAGTTGAATTTAAATGAATTGAATTGAAATGAATGCAAGGAAAGGCATATTTAAATTTGTGTGGTTACACAAGATATCTTCTTTACTTAATGTTTCTGTGTATTACACCATTTTGTATATTCTTTATATATTGGAGGGACAATCATGATAATGACAGAGATTGAGGAGAGTGGAAGTAAGGGGAAGTGGTGGGAGAGGGGACAGAAAGCTTGGTAAATCTCTGTTTCCCTCAAGGCAAATTGTATTATAGAGCTGATTTTCTAGAATAATGATTGTACGATCCTTCTGATATAGCTGAAGCTATGTATCTTTTTAGAAGATTTTTTTCAGACTCTCCCATATTTTGTGTTTGAATCCCAGATATTACTATACCGCTGATACCATAGAAACCACTCTCTCTTTACCTGTCACCCTAGAAGTTCAAGTTGTTGAGCATCTTAGGGAGTAACAACATGTTTTATAAGCTGTTATTGCTAAAGTGTTGTCATGCAACACTTTAAATAGACCTTTAAAGCAAGGTCTATGTGTGTTATAGTAATGGTGACTACAGAGCCAGAAGTAGTTTCACCCTTATTATTTTCTGAGATTTCTATGCTACATTTACCCTTCTTTTACTGGCAGTAAGAGGTAAAATGGACATGCTAGTCCCTCATGAAGAAAAATTTAAAGCTTAATCTCATTTTGGCAACCCTTCTGTGTTGGGTATTCTTTTTGTCCTCAAGTAGACAGATATCCCATTACAGGGAGATCATATTTGCTTGAAGGAAGAATTCTTATTGATATTAAAATATTCATATTAGAAATATCATTTTTCAAGCACTTTCATCAAAATAGTACATTTTGATGAAATCGGACAGAAATAAGCTTCTTTGGGTTAACAAAAGCCACTATATATGGTTATAGCTATAGATATGGAAATGAAGATGTAAGTAGATATGGTTATGGATATAAGGATGATTATATATTTTTCTTGTTTTAATGAAGAGCCTTGGTTTCCTACCAATGTACTGGAATAATAGAGTACATATATATGATCAATGAATGATAATCTAAAAAAGAGGGAAGAAATTCAATTTCATAACCATATAGATGAAAAAATTGTGAGATAAGAGAGTCTTGAATGTATTTAATTAAAAGAATCATCAATCTCCCAGAGTACAAAAGTACCAAAGTCATCTATTGCTTTATTTCTGGTTCTTTCTCATCTATTAGGTTCTTTACGTATAAATAAGAACCTCAAGTTCGAGAGTTTGTGCTAAGACATTAAGAAATAAAACTCATCAGAAGAAAGGAACTTAAACATAAAAAAAATAACCCATCAAAAATCTTGTGAGATTGGAAGATTCTATTCTTGCCACGGTAATTTAAATAGGATTATAATTACTTGTCACCCCCCATCCAGAGGGGAGAAAAGTGAAAATGTATATTAAATACTTTGGAACTATTGTCATTGTTTTTCCTGGAGTCAAATAAAGAAATGGAAAGTCCCTCTCCAATAGAAGAATGTACCAAAGAGGATAGTTACAGGAGAATGCTGATTCTTACAAAGATGAGTTCATGATGTGATATAAAACTATTCTCTTCACCTACTAGGAAATTGAGAAGTGATAGTAACAGACATGGATATCATCAAATCATATCTGGAATAACATGGCTGAAAATCTTTAATGCCCTCATTGAATGGAGTTCATATTATCATAACATGCTCAGTGTTTATATATGACTAGGAAAAGCCCAAAACTTCTGCTTCATCTGTGATCACTTTCCTTTTGGGATAAATAGAGAATTATCTCTGAATATTCAAATTTTTAGGAAGATTTCTGCTTTGAAATGGCATTTTAGTTGTCCCTGAAAAGCAATTGTGATTGTCCCATCAATCTCTTACACATATTATACCCATGTGGAAAAAATTGTGTTAAATGAGCATTTGATGTTATGAAATTAAAATGTAAAGACTATAAAGAGAATTTACTTGGGATTCATCATGATCAACAAAGCCATTTCCTTTGTCAACAAGGAGGCAATTAAATTATAACACCCCAATCATAATTGCTGTAATTAAGTCGTTTTCAGATGTGCCTGAGTCTTCTTGACTCCCTTTGTACTTTTCTTGGCAAAGATACTAGTTTTCTTCTCTAGTTCATTTTACAGTTAAGGATACTGAGGCATTTACTTACTCTTACCTACAGTCACACATCTAGTAGATCTGAGGACAGATTTCATTTTTTATTTATTTTATTCTGACTTTAAAAAATAAATAAACTTTCCCATGATATACTAAAATAGAAAAGAAAAAAGATTGAACATAGAACCGCTAATCTATTATATATAACTACTAATCTATTGTATATAACTATTTCTGGTAAACATATAATAAAATTATTATGTAACTTTTTTATTAGAGCCTTTTATTTACAAAATATAAGCATGGGTAATTTTTTCAACATTGACCCTTGCAAAACCTTTTTTTTTTTTTTCAAATTTTCCCCTCATTCTCCCTATCCCCTCTCCTAGCTAGTAGGTAGTCCAATACATTTAAATATGTTAAAACACATGTTAAATTCAATATATGTATACATATTTATAGTTATTTTGTTGCACAAGAAAAATCAGATCAAGGAAAAAAAAAACAACTGAGGAAAAAAAAAAAACAAGCAATTGACAGAGAGAGTGAGAATGCTATGTTGTGGTCCACACTCTGTTCCCACTGTTCTCTCTCTGGATATAGATGACTCTCTTCATCAGTGAACAAGTGGAACTGCTTTGAATGATCTCATTGTTGAAGAGAGCCATGTCCATCAGAATTGATCATCGCATAATCTTGTTGTTGCTATGTATGATAATCTTTTGGTTCTGCTCATTTCACTTAGCATCAGTTCATGTAAGTCTCTCCAGGACTCTCTGAAATCATCGTGCTGTAATTTGTTATGGACAATAATATTCCATAACATTGATATACCACAATTTATTCAGCCATTTTCCAATTGATTCATTCAATTTCCAGTTTCTAGCTACTACAAAGAGCGCTTCCACGAACATTTTTGACAGGTGTGTAGTGGTATCTCAGAGTTGTCTTTATTTGCATTTCTCTGATAAACAGTGATTTGGAGCACCTTTTCATGTGATCACAAATAGTTTCAATTTATTCATTTGAAAATTGTTCCTATTCTTTGATAATTTATGAATTGAAGAATTATTTGAGCTATTATAAATTTAAGCCAATTCTCTATCTATTTTAGAAACAAGGCCTTTATCAGATCCTTTGGATGTAAAAATGCTTTCCCAGTTTATTGCTTCTTTTCTAATCTTGTCTACATTAGTTTTGCTTGTACAAAACATTTAATTTAATATAATCAAAATCATGTATTTTGTGATCAGTGATGATCTCTAATTCTTCTTTGGTCACAAATTCCTTCCTCCTCCACAAATATGAGAGATAAACTATCCTACATTCTTCTAATTTGTTGATAATCTCATTCTTTATGTCTAGATCATGAACCCATTTCAACCTTATCTTGGTATACTGTGTTAGACGTAGGTCAATGCCTAGTTTCTGCATACTAGTTTCCAATTTTTTCATCAGTTTTGTCAAATAGCGAATTGTTATCCTAAAATCTGGGGTCTTTGGGTTTGTCAAATATTAGATTGTTATACTCATTGACTATTTTGTCTTGTGAACTTAATCTATTCCACTGATCAAATTCTCTATTTCTTAATCACTACCAAATGGTTTTCATGACCACTGCTTTATAATATACTTTTAGATCTGGTAGAGCTAGGCCACATATATTTGCTTTTCTCTTAATTAATCCCTTTGAAATTTTTTACCTTTTGTTCTTCCAGTTGAAAGTTGTTGTTATTTTTTCCTTAGCTAGTAAAATAAAACTACTAATTTTGTATTTCCTGCCACCTTATTAACCCCAAATTATATTTTTCTCTCTTTCATTTTCCCCTTTCTCTCCTCCCCAGTATTTTACTTAAGAGCACTTGCCTCAAGCAATCCTCCCCTTTTAGAGACCTTCTCCCTTTCTTATGCATTTCCCTTACTATTTCTGTTTTTCCTTCTATTTAGCCTACTCCTTTCCTTTTCCCCTTTCCACTCCTACTTTTCTATAAAGTGAGAGAAGTTTTTTTAGTGAAACCAAATATATCTAATATTCTTGCTTTGAGTCAAATCTGATGAGAGTAAGAGTTACACAATTTTCATCACCCTCTCTTCTTTCCCTCGGTTGTAATAGGTTTTCTTTCCCCTCCCTGAGTTGTAATTTCCCTCATTTTACTTCCACTTTCCCCCTTTTTTTCTGCTACAATCCCCTTTCCACCTCTAATTCCTTTTTTTATATTATAATAGTAAAATCAGATTATACATGTATTCTCTCAGTATACCCATAACAGAAATACAGTTCTCAGGAGTTTTTTTTTTTTTTTTTCATTTTTAACTTTTTATGCTTCTCTTGAGTGTTATATTTGTGGGTCAATTTTTTTTTTTTTTAGCTCTGGACTTTTCATCAAAAATAAATGGATTTCATCAGTTTCATTGAATGTTCATTTTATCCCCTAAAAGAAAATGCTCAGCTTAGCAGAGCAATTTATTTTTGGCTATATTCCAAGTTCCTTTGCTTTTCAGAATATCAAACACCAGGGCTTTAGATCCTTTTAAGTGGAAGCTGCTAGGTCCTTAGTAATCCTTATTGTGACTCCTTGGGATTTGAATTGTTTCTTTCTGACTACTTGTAATATATTTTTCCCTTGGTCCAATAGTTCTGAAATTTAGCCACATTATTCCTTGGAGTTTTAGTTTTGGGGTCTCTTTCAGGAGGTGTGTGGTGAATTCTTTCAATGGCTACTTTACCTTCTGCTTATATGACATCTGGGCAGTTATCTTTGATGATTTCCTGAAAAATAGTGTCTAGGCTCTTTTATTCATCATGAATTTCACTTAATCCAATAATCCTTAGATTGTCTCTCCTAGATCTATTTTCCAGGTCAGTTGTTTCCCCAGTTAAGTATTTTACATTTTTTTCATTTTTTTTTTCATTTTTGGTTTTGCTTGACTGACTCTTCCCTCACTGAGTCAATCATTTACACTTGTTTAATTCAAATTTTAGTGAATTATTTTCTTCACTTTTTTTTTTTTTTGCTTCTTTTTGTATTTGTCCTATTGAGTTTTTAAATGAGTTGTTTTATTCTATGGATTTTTTTTTTCATTTCCCAAATTCTGTTTTTTAAGGTGTTATTTGCTTTTTCCTTTTCATAAATTCTGTTTTTCTGGGAGTTATTTACTTTTTTTCCATTTCATCAAATCTTTTAATGAGTTATATGCTTTTTCCAAACCCTCTTGCAAAGTTTTCCTTTCCTTTCCCTGTGTTTCTTCTAGCTCTTTTTTAAGATCCTTTTAAACTTCTTCTAGGAGAGCCTCGTGTGATGGGGATTAGGTTATATCACTTTTGGGGGCTTTATCTGGAGACTATCTACCTTTAGTCTACTCAGGGTTTGAAATCTGTTCTTATCTTTCACCATAAAAGCTGTTTTTCTATTTTCAGAGTTCTCTACCTTTTTTCATTAAAAGAAAAAAAAAAAATCCTAAGGTCTGCTTTAAGGGCAGGTGAGGTTTTCCAAGCTTCCACTACAAGCAGTGACTTCCTGTATAAGTGGCCACAGCTGCACTGGGTCATTGCTGACACACTCCCAGTGCTGGCTGGGCATGACCAGGTCCTGAGAGATTCTGGCATTTCAAGGTTCATTGTTTACCTTTTATGTTTGTATTGGATTATTTATAACATCTCTACTGATCTACTGTCTTGCTACCAGGACAGAGTGGCCAACACTGCTATAGATTCCTGTAGATTCCTCCCAGTAGATTCTCCACCATGCAGACTTCTCATTGAGGAGAATTATCTATCTGATGTTCAATTATGAGTTCCAGTTCTTCTTTGCTCACAAAGTCCTTTCTTCTCCACAGATCTGAGAGGGAAATTATCCTATGTTCTTCTGATTTGCTTATAATATCACTCTTTATGTATAAATCATGAACCCATTTAGATCTTATCTTGGTATATAGAGATAGGTGTGGGTGGAGACCTAATTTTTTCCATAGTATTTTTCAATTTTCCCAGCAGTTTTTGTCAAATAGTGAGTCCTTATTTCAAAAGCTGGGGTCTTTGGGTTTCTCAGACACTATATTGCTATAGTTATTGCCTATTTTGTCCTGTGTTCCTAACCTATCTACTGACTATTTCTTAGCCAGTACCAAATGGTTTTGATGACTGACAGTTTATAATATAGTTTTCCATCTGGCACATCTAGGCCACCTTCATTAGCATTTTTATTTCATTAATTCCCTTGAAATTCTTAACCTTTTGCTCTTTCAGATGAACTTTGTTACTATTTTTTCTAAATCTGTAAAATAATTTCTTGGGAGTTTGATTGGTAGGCAATAAATAAGTACGTTAATTTAGGTAGTATTATCATGCTTATTATATTCACTTGGCTGATCCATGAGCCCTTGATATTTTTCCAACTGATTAGGTCTCACTTTATTTGTTCAGAATGTGGTTTGTAGTTGTGTCCATATAGTTCCTGAATATACAGGTCTCTATTAAAGATAACCCAGATGTTACATAATTGGCAATGGATTTTTGAAGAAAAGGCATCTAAGTTTCCTGTTAAAGAACTAACTCTCTTTATAGATGCATCCAAACTTAACATTTGTGTTGTATACTCTCATGCCTTAACTATAAAGAGAGTAGTCAGAACTCCTTTTCAGTCCATTCAGCAGAATGAATTGTATGCAATCATGCTAGCTCTTAGTTATTATCCAGGAGGTATAAATATAATATTTGATTTGGCCTCTTCAATAAATGCAGTACAAGGAATTGTTAAAGCCCAAATAAAATTTATAGCTTCTTTTATATACCAACTCTTTAAGGAACTTCAAGAGCAAGTGAAAAAGTATCCAGGTAAGATTTATATCTTGCATGTCCACTCATATAGTGCATTTCCAGGTCCTATTTTTTAGGGAAATTCAAAGTCAGATAGCCTTCTAACCACGTTAGCCAATACTCCTTTATTTCAAGAATCTCATTCTAATTATCATCAGGCTGCTAGAGGTTTATGTTTGCAATTTGAGATAATAAAAAAAGAGGAATCTAGAAGCATAGTAAACATCTGGATAGCTTGCCTTTCTTTCCATGCTCCTATGCTCCCTCCAGGGGAAGAATCCTTGTGGTTTGAGACCCAATGAAATTTGGTAAATGGATGTGACCCATTATAAATGTTTTGGGCTTCTGTCTTTTATCCATGTTGTAGTAGAAACCTTTTTAGGACTTAATTTTGCAATACCAGCAGCAAGAGACAGCTCGAGTAGTCACTGAATTCCTTATACAAGCTTTTGCAGTTATGGGTGTGCCATAATGAATAAAAACAGATAATGGGCTGCATATACTTCTAAACATTTTGCACACACAATATCATATTTTACATACCACTAGCTTACCTTTTAATCCTCAAGAACAAGCAATAGTAGAAAGGAGAAACAGAGAACATCAGGACATTCCTCCAAAAACAAAAGAAAGGGGGAGCCACAGGTAACCCTAGAGAACTTTTAAATTTAGCTCTTTATACTAAATTTTTGGATTTTTGATAAAGCTGCACTGGCTCCAGGAGACGTTGGAAGCCGAAGGCCCCCGCCCAGGTGCCTTTCTCATTACCCCAGCCCAGGTGTCTTTCCCCACCCCTTGCTGCAACAGAATCGCACAGGTGGTCAAACAATTCTGAGAACTGCAACCAGGCAAAACGGTCTTGAGAATCAATCTTGAGTTGTCACCACACTATGTTCCTGCTCGCTGAACCAGCTATAGCCCATGTTCTTTTCCCAGACTCTACCCTACCTCTCTTTCCCATGCTTTTGCTATATAAGTTGTATCCGGAGAGCAATAAACTGAGACCTTGGCAACAATCAGCTTGGTCTCCCTCCTTTTTCTCACCCGTTTCTCTTCAGGCTGGATCCTCCTCGATGCACCCACGAGTAACTGAAGTCCCGCTGGTCGTGACAAGGAGACAGTTTTTATACCTCACTAAAAAGGCAGTGTCCAAGGATAGCAGTTCCACTATCCTTAGATAATCTCCAGGTGATGTGCAGAGATCCAGAAAATGGTAAATGGAAGGGACCAAATAGGTTAATTGCTTGGAGGAGAGGGTTTGCTTGTATCTCTATAAATGGAGAAGGAATCAGATGGGTTCCAATGATTAGTATTCATCTTGTCCATCACAGAAAGACAAAAAAAGAGAAGACCCTTGAAACAAAGGAAAAGACCCAAGAAACATCAGATGGTTCCACATCTGACTACATGTGACAGTAAACATCCAAAATTGTTGATGAAAGTGTTGCAGGACTTCAAAATCTGCAGGAATCATTGGATTCCTTGATGCATAAAGTGATGAGGAATAGATTGGTTTTGGACTATCTCTTGACTGCTGAAGGAGGTGTATGTGTGATTGTTATTTATATACTTTCCTTCTAGAACTTATGGACATGTATAATTCCTCATGTTGATTCATGTTGTTTATTCCATCACTACTAGCCTGTGTTACATTACTATGTGTTTGTGTAATATCTCCCATGCATGTATTCCTGTTTCAAGTAAGACAATTCATTCCAGAGGAAACTGCTAATGATATCTGATTTGATGTTCTCAACTTCCTCAGAAGTCAGGAAGGACTTGATCACTTCTTTTTTGGTGTTTTCACCTCCCTTCCTGAGGAAGGATGTGAGCACTTGTGTTCTAAAACAAAAGAAAGTGGGAGATGTAGAGAGCTGGAACTCTGGAGAAGTAAACTTGAAACAAGGTGTTAACTCAGTGGAATTCATGAGATAATATTTCTCTAGGTCACATATATACTTAGTACTTAATATGGTGATATAATGGCTCTCTAAGTTCACACATAATCAGTGTGCTGTAATGAGGTAATTGTAATAAAGTATATAAGGGCTAAGAAGGATTGGAAGATAGACATTTTATCTTTGATCAGCCTAATAGTTGCTCTCCTGCATTCATCGCTGATCCACTAAGACCAAGGACTTGGGCTGATCCTGAGGTCCTCCAGAAAGCTAGCCCAAACATTACAGATATAGTTGATTATGCTGAAAGTTTTCCTAATATACAACCAGCTCTGCATTCTTGGTATAAATCCTACTTGGTCATAGTGTATTATCATGGGGATTACTTTCTGTAATCTCATTGCTAATATTTTATTGAAGATTTTTGCATCAATATGCATTAGAAAAATTGGTTTATAATTTTCTTTCTCTTTTTTCATACTACCTAGTTTAGCTATCAGCACCATATCTGTGTTATAAAAAGATTTTTGTAGGATTCCTTCTTTCCCTATTTTTTTTTGAGATGGTTTATATAGTATTGGAATTAATTGTTCTTTAAATGTTTGATAGAATTCACATGTAAATGCATCTGGTATTGGGGATTTTTTTATTAGGAGGTTGATTAATAGCTTGCTCTGTTTCTTTTTTTCAAAAATAGGACTATTTACATAATTTCTTTCCTCTTCTATTAACCTGGAAAATCTATACTTTTATAGATATTCCTCCAATTCATTTAGAATATCAGATTTATTAGCATATAGTTGGTCAAGATAACACCTAATTATTGCTCTATTCCCTCTTCATTGTTGGAAATTTTTCCCTTTTCATTTTTGAGACTGACAATTTGATTTTCTTTTTTTTCCTTTTTCTAATCCAATTAGGTAAAGGTTTATCTATTTTGTTTATTTTTTTTTCATAAAAGCAACTCTTAGTTTTATTTATTAATTCAATAGTTTATTTGCTTTCAATTTTATTTAATTTCCCCTTTTATTTTTAAAATTTCAAATTTGATATTTTATTGGGGAGTTTTAATTTGTTCTTTTTCCTAGATTTCTAATTGCAAGCCTAATTCATTAATCTTCTCTTTCTCTATTTTATGCAAGTAAGCATCTAGAGATATAAAATGTCCCACTTTAGCTGTATTCCACAAATTTTGGTATGTTGTCTCATTATTGCCATCCTCTTGGATGAAATTATTAATTTTGCTTTGATTTGGTGTTTCATCCATTCATTTTTTAGAATTATATTATTTAATTTCCAACTTAACATTTGGTCTATTTCCTACTGGCCTTATAATGTATGTGATTTTTATTGCATCATGATCTGAAAAACATTATTTCTGCCTTTCTTCACTTGATTTTGAGGTTTTTATGCCCTAATATATGGTCAATTTTGCTATGAGTTCCAAGAATTTCTGAGATAAAAGTCAACTCCTTTCTTTCTCCATTCAATTTTCTCCAAAGATTTATCATACCTATCTTTTATAACATTGTCTTGATCTCCTTAATTTCTTTGTTATTTATTTTGTAATTTGATTTATATGGTTCTGCGAGAGCAAGTTTGAGATCCCCAGTAGTATAGTTTTACTATCTATTTCTTATTGCATCTCTCTTAACTTCTCTAGGAATTTGGATTCTGTACCACTTGGTACATATGGGTTTAGTATTGACATTGCTTCAATCTCTATGGTACACTTTGGTAAAATATAGTTTTCTTCCTTATCATTTTTAATTAGATCTATATTTGCTTTTACTTGATCTGAGATCAGGATTGCTAGCCCCGCTTTTTTGTTTATTTCACCTGAAGCATAATAGATTCTGTTCCAGCCATTTATCTTCACTCTATATGTATCATTATCTTTAAATGTGTTTCTTGCAAACAGCATATTGTAGAATTTTGGCTTTTTATCCAGTCTTCTATCTGCTTCCATTTATGGGAGAGTTCATCCCATTCACATTCACAGTTAAAATAACTAATTATGTATTTCCTATCATCATATTTATCCTAAATTGTGCTTTTCTCTTTTCTTTCCTCATTCTCCTCCTCCCTTGTATTTTCCTTTTGATGACCCCCTCTCTCAGACAGTCCTCCCTCTTTAGAGCTCCTCTTCCATTTTTACTCCTTTCCCTTAATACTTCTGTTTCCCCTTCTATTAGTCTTTCCCTTTCTTTTCCTCTTTTCCTTCCCACTTCCCTATAAAGTGAGATAAGTTTCTCTGTGAAACCAAATATGTCTGATATTCTCTCTTAGTGCCATATCTGATGAGAATAAGATTCCCACAATGTTCACCCCTGTCCCTTCTTTCCCTCAATTATAATGGGTTTTTTTTAACCTTTTTGTGAGATGTAATTTTCTTTATTTTACCTCTTTTTCCAATATGATCCTCTTTCCAATTCTGGTTTCTTTTTCATATTATCATAATGAAACAAATCATACCCATTATAGAAATATAGTTCTCAAGAGTTCTTTCCTTTTACCTTTTTATGCTTCTCTTGAGTTCTGTGTTTGGAGATCAATGTTTTCTGTTCAGTTCTGGTATTTTCATTAGAAATAGGTGAAATTCACCTATATCATTGAATGTTCATTTTCTTCCCTGAAAGATAAAGCTCATTGTAGCTGGATAACTAAGTCTTGGCTGTAATCCAAGTTTCTTTGCCTATTGGAATATCAGATTCTAGGCCCTTCAATCCTTTAAGATGGAAGCTTATAGGTCCTCGGTTATCCTAACTATGGCTCCTATATATATATATATATATATATATATATATATATATATATATATATATATATATATATATATGTGTGTGTGTGTGTGTGTGTGTGTGTATGTATGTGTGTGTATATATATATATATATATATATATATATATATATATATATATATATATTTTCTGGCTGCTTGTATTATCTTTTCCTTGGTGCAATAATTCTGAAATTTAGCCATGATGTTCCTTGGGGATTTAATTTTGGGATCTCTTTTTGGAGGTGATCAATGAATTCTTTCAATGGCTATTTTACTTTCTGATTCTAAAATATCAGGCCAGTGTTTTGTTTTGTTTTTTGTTTGTTTGTTTGTTTGTTTTTTACGATTTCCTGTAAGATAATATCTGGCTTCTTTTTTTCCATCATGGCATTCAGGAAGTCCAATAATTTTTAGATTGTCTTTCCTAGATCTATTTTTCAAGTCAGTTGCTTTTTCTAGGAGATATTTCATATTTTCTTCTATTTTTTTAATTTTTTTTTGTTTTTGTTTGACTGATTCTTGAAGTCTTATTGAATCATTCACTTCCATTTATTCAATTCTAATGGTTAGTGTAGTATTTTCTTCAGTTACCATTTTTAGCTCCTTTTGTAGTTGGCCAATTGAATTTCTTGTTCATTGCATTCTTTTTCCATTTCACAAATTTTGTTTTTCAGTAAATTGGTGTTTTTTCATATCTCTTTGGTAGAACATTATATGCTTTTTTTCCATTCCTTCTTGCAATGATCTGATTTCATTTTCCCATTTTTCTTCTAATTTTATTGTAATATGCTTTATGCAATATTCCAAGTCCTTGTTCCTTTGGAGCATCATCTCGAGGTGCTTTGCCTTTAGAAACCTCAAGATTTGAGATCTGTGCTCTCTCTACATAAAATCTGTCTATGATAAGAGTTCTTTTTGCATTTTTATTAATTTTTAAAATTTAAGGTCTCTTCAATTCTAAGGAGGAACAGTTGCTTTAATTTGCCCTGTGGCAGTTCTGCTGATTGATTTTCAGTGCGGGATAATGGTGACTAGGACTAGTGTTCTTCACAGTCTTAGTGGTTTACAATTTGCCAAACAGAGGATGTCATAGAAAGTTGTGTCTGCTCTCCATCATCTTGGCTCTACCCCCACATCAAACATTCCTGCTGTTATTATGGACAATGTATTCTTGATTTTGTAGGTTTCACTCAGCGTCAGTTTGTGTAAGTCTTCCCAGTCTTTTCGAAAATCAGCTTGTTCATAAATTTTATAGAACAATAATATTCCATTACCTTCACTTACCACAACTTGTTCAGTCATTCCCCAACTGATGAGCATGTACTCATTTTCCAGTTCTTTGCTAGCACAAAAAGAGCTTGCTGTAAAAATTTTGTACATGTGTGTCTTTTATGCTCCTTCATAATTTCCTTGGGATACAGACCCAGTAGGGGGAACTGCTGGGTCAAAGGGTATGCATGGTTTGATAGCCTTTTGGGCATGGTTTCATACTGCTATTTGGAATGGTTGGATCAGTTCATAATTCTAGCAACAATGCATTGGTACCCAAGTTTTCACACATGCCCTCTAATATTTATCACTATGTTTTCCTGTAATCTTTTTTATTATTATTATATAGCTTTTAATTTACAAGATATATGTATGGGTAATTTTTCAGCATTGACAGTTGCAAAAACTTTTGTTCCAACTTTTTCCCTCCTTGCCCCCATCCCCTCCCCCAGATGGCAGGCAGACCAATATATGTTAAATATGTTAAAGTATGATTCAAATACAATATATGTATACATGTACATACAATTATTTTGCTGTATAAAAATAATTGGACTTTGAAATAGTGTACAATTAGCCTGTGAAGGAAATCGAAAATGCAGGCTAACAAAAAATAAAGGGATTGGGAATTCTATGTAGTGGTTCATAGTCATCTCCAGAATTCTTTCACTGGATGAAGCTGGTTCAGTTCATTACTGCTCTATTGGAACAAATTTGGTATATCTCCTTGTTGAAGAGGACCATATCCATCAGAATTGATCATCATATATTACTGTTGTTGAAGTATATAATGATCTCCTGGTCCTGCTTATTTCACCCAGCATCAGTTCATGTAAGTCATTCCAAGCCTTTCTAAAATCATCCTGCTGGTCATTTCTTTTTTTTTTTTTTTTTTTTTTTAATTTTTTATTTAATAATTACATTAAATTGACACTCGTTTCTGTTCCGATTTTTTTTCCCCTCCCTCCCTCCACCCCCTCCCCTAGATGGCAAGCAGTCCTTTATATGTTGGATATGTTGCAGTATATCCTAGATACAATATATGTTTGCAGAACCGAACAGTTCTCTTGTTGCGTAGGGAGAATTGGATTCAGAAGGTATAAATAATCCGGGAAGAAAAACAAAAATGCAGATAGTTTACAGTCGTTTCCCAGTGTTCTTTCTTTGGGTGTAGCTGCTTTTGTCCGTCATTTATCAATTGAAACTCAGGTCTCTTTGTCAAAGAAATCCACTTCCATCAAAATATGTCCTCATACAATATCGTTGTCGAAGTGTATAATGATCTCCTGGTTCTGCTCATTTCACTTAGCATCAGCTCATGTAAGTCTCGCCAGTCCTCTCTGTATTCATCCTGCTGGTCATTTCTTACAGAACAATAATATTCCATAACATTCATATACCACAATTTACCCAGCCATTCTCCAATTGATGGGCATCTATTCATTTTCCAGTTTCTAGCCACTACAAACAGGGCTGCTACAAACATTTTGGCACATACAGGTCCCTTTCCCTTCTTTAGTATTTCTTTGGGATATAAGCCCAATAGAAACACTGCTGGATCAAAGGGAATGCACAATTTGATAATTTTTTTGGGCATAATTCCAGATTGCTCTCCAGAATGGTTGGATTCGTTCACAACTCCACCAACAATGCATTAGTGTCCCAGTTTTCCCGCATCCCCTCCAACATTCATCATTATTTTTTCCTGTCATCTTAGCCAATCTGACAGGTGTGTAGTGGTATCTCAGAGTTGTCTTAATTTGCATTTCTCTGATCAATAATAATTTGGAACACTCTTTCATATGAGTGGTAATAGTTTCAATCTCATCCTCTGAAAATTGTCTGTTCATATCCTTTGACCATTTATCAATTGGAGAATGGCTTGATTTATTATAAATTTGAGTCAGTTCTCTATATATTTTGGAAATGAGGCCTTTATCAGAACCTTTAACTGTGAAAATGTTTTCCCAGTTTGTTGCTTCCCTTCTAATCTTGTTTGCATTAGTTTTATTTGTACAAAGGCTTTTTAATTTGATGTAATCGAAATTTTCTATTCTGTGATCAGTAATGGTCTCTAGTTCATCTTTGGTCACAAATTTCTTTCTCCTCCACAAGTCTGAAAGATAAACTATTCTATGTTCCTCTAATTTATTTATAATCTCGTTCTTTATGCCTAGGTCATAGACCCAATTTGATCTTATCTTGGTATATGGTGTTAAGTGTGGGTCCATGCCTAATTTCTGCCATACTAATTTCCAATTATCCCAGCAGTTTTTATCAAATAATGAATTCTTTTCCCAGAAGTTAGGGGCTTTGGGTTTGTCAAACACTAGATTGCTATAATTGACTATTCTGTCTTGTGAGCCTAGCCTTTTCCACTGATCCACTAATCTATTTCTTAGCCAATACCGAATGGTTTTGGTGACTGCTGCTTTATAATATAATTTTAGATCAGGTACAGCTAGGCCACCTTCATTTGATTTTTTTTTCATTAATTCCCTTGAGATTCTCGACTTTTTATTGTTCCTTATGAATTTTGTTGTTATTTTTTCTAGATCAATAAAATATTTTCTTGGAAGTCTGATTGGTATAGCACTAAATAAATAGATTAGTTTAGGGAGTATTGTCATCTTTATTATGTTCGCTCGGCCGATCCAAGAGCACTTAATATTTTTCCAATTATTTAAGTCTGACTTTATTTGTGTGGAGACTTTTTTATAATTTTGCTCATATAATTCCTGACTTTCCTTTGGTAGATAGATTCCCAAATATTTTATGGTATCAACAGTTATTCTGAATGGAATTTCTCTTTGTATCTCTTGCTGTTGGGTTTTGTTAGTGATGTATAAAAATGCTGAGGATTTATGGGGATTTATTTTGTAGCCAGCTACTTTGCTAAAATTATGAATTATATCCAATAGCTTTTTGGTAGAATCTCTGGGGTTCTCTAGATATACCATCATATCATCTGCAAAGAGTGATAGTTTGGTTTCCTCATTGCCTACTCTAATTCATTTTATATCTTTCTCGACTCTTATTGCCGAGGCTAGTGTTTCTAATACGATATTAAATAATAATGGTGATAGTGGGCAACCTTGCTTCACTCCAGATCTTACTGGGAAAGGTTCCAGTTTTTCCCCATTGCATATGATGCTTACTGATGGTTTTAAATATATGCTCCTGACTATTTTAAGGAAAAGTCCATTTATTCCTATGCTCTCAAGTGTTTTTATTAGGAATGGATGTTGGATTTTATCAAATGCTTTTTCTGCATCTATTGAGATGATCATGTGGTTTTTGTTTGTTTGGTTATTGATATAGTCAATTATGCTAATAGTTTTCCTAATATTGAACCAGCCCTGCATTCCTGGTATAAATCCTACTTGGTCATAGTGTATTATCCTGGTGACAATTTTCTGTAATCTTTTTGCTAATATTTTATTTAAGATTTTAGCATCAATATTCATTAGGGAGATTGGTCTATAATTTTCTTTCTCTGTTTTCAGCCTACCTGGTTTAGGTATCAGTACCATATCTGTGTCATAAAAGGAGTTTGGTAGGACTCCTTCAATCCCTATTTTTTCAAATAGTTTATATAACATTGGAGTTAATTGTTCTTTAAATGTTTGGTAGAATTCACATGCAAATCCATCTGGTCCTGGGGATTTTTTCTTAGGGAGTTGATTGATAGTTTGTTCTATTTCTTTTTCTGAGATGGGGCTCTTTAGGATATTTACTTCTTCCTCTGTTAGTTTGGGCAAGCTGTATTTTTGGAGGTATTTTTCTATTTCATTTAAATTGTCTAATTTATTGGCATAAAGTTGGGCAAAGTAACTCCTAATTATTGCTCTAATTTCCTCTTCGTTAGTGGTGAGTTCTCCCTTTTCATTTTTAAGACTAACAATTTGATTTTCCTCTTTCCTTTTTTTAATCAGATTTACTAAGGGTTTGTCTATTTTGTTGGTTTTTTCATAGAACCAACTCTTAGTTTTATTAATCAATTCAACAGTTTTTTTACTTTCAATTTTATTGATCTCACCTTTTACTTTTAGAATTTCAAGTTTAGTGTTTGACTGGGGGTTTTTAATTTGTTCCTTTTCTAGCATTTTTAATTGCAAACCCAATTCATTGACCTTCTCTTTCTCTATTTTATACAAATAGGCCTCTAGAGATATGAAATTTCCCCTTATTACCGCTTTGGCTGCATCCCATACATTTTGGTATGATGTCTCATTATTATCGTTTTCTTGGGTGAAGTTATTAATTATGTCTATGATTTGCTGTTTCACCCAATCATTCTTTAGTATGAGATTATTTAGTTTCCAATTATTTTTTGGTCTACTTCCCCCTGCTTTTTTGTTGAATGTAATTTTCATTGCATCGTGGTCTGAAAAGGATGCATTTACTATTTCTGCCTTACTACATTTGAGTTTGAGGTTTTTATGTCCTAATATATGGTCAATTTTTGTATAGGTTCCATGAACTGCTGAAAAGAAAGTGTATTCCTTTCTGTCTCCATTACATTTTCTCCAGAGATCTATCATATCTAACTTTTCTAGTATTCTATTTACCTCTTTGACTTCTTTCTTATTTATTTTGTGGTTTGATTTATCTAATTCTGAGAGTGCAAGGTTAAGATCTCCCACTATTATAGTTTTACTGTCTATTTCTTCTTGCAGCTCTCTTAGTTTCTCTTTTAAGAATTTAGATGCTACCCCACTTGGTGCATATATGTTTAATATAGATAGTGCTTCATTATCCATGCTACCCTTTAGCAAGATATAGTGTCCTTCCTTATCTCTTTTAATTAGGTCAATTTTTGCTTTAGCTTGATCTGAGATCAGGATGGCTACCCCTGCTTTTTTGACTTCACCTGAAGCATAGTAGATTTTGCTCCAACCTTTTACCTTTAACCTGCATGTATCTCCCCGCTTCAGGTGTGTTTCCTGTAAACAACATATTGTAGGATTCTGGCTTTTAATCCATTCTGCTAACCGCTTCCTCTTTATGGGGGAGTTTACCCCGTTCACGTTTATGGTTAGAATGACCAATTCTGTATTACTTGCCATCTTGTTAACCCCGGTTTATGCTTTCCTCCCTTCTTTCCCCTTTCCCCCCTTCCAAGTATTAAGCTTGTGAGCACCCCTTGCTTCTCACAGCCCTCCCTTTTTAGTATCCCTCCCCCCGCCTTAGAGTTCCTCCCCCTATCTTACCCCTTTCCCTCCCAGTTCCCGTATTCCCTTCCCCTTAGCTTATTCCCTCCCTTTTCACTTTTCCCTTCTCACTTTTCAATGAGATGGGAGAAGTTTCACCATAGATTGAATATGTCTTAAGATTTTTCACTTAAAGCCAATTCTGAAGGCAGTAAGATACCCACTATATTCATCCCCCTCCATTCTTTCTCTCAGATATAATAGGTTTCCTATGCCTCTTCATGAGATGTACTACCCCCACTTTACCCTTTTTCTGGTACAATGTCCTTTCCACATCAATTTCTAGAACAAGGTATATATGTATTCTTTATACATCTATATAGTCAAAATATAGTTCCCAAGATTAATCTTTACCTTTTTAGATTTCTCTTGAGTTCTATATTTGTAGATCAAACTTTTTGTTAAGTTCTGGTTTTTTCATCAGAAATAGATGAAATTCGCTTACTTCGTTGAATGTCCATCTTCTTCCCTGGAAAAAGATGCTCATTCTCACTGGGTAAGTTATTTTTGGTTGCATACCAAGTTCCTTAGCCTTTCGGAATATCATAATCCAGGCCCTTCGATCTTTTAATGTGGATGCTGCCAGATCCTGGGTGATCCTTATTGTGGCTCCTTGATACTTGAATTGGGTTTTTCTAGCCGCTTGCAATATTTTTTCTTTCATCTGAGGGTTCTGGCATTTGGCCACTATATTCCTTGGTGTTTTGATTTTAGGATCCCTTTCAGTGGGTGATCGATGAATCCTTTCAATGTTTATTTTTTCCTCTGTTCCTATGACTTCTGGGCAGTTCTCTTTGATAATTTCCTGGAAGACAGTGTCCAGGCTCTTTTTTTCATCATGTTTTTCTGGGAGTCCAATGATTCTCAGATTGTCTCTCCTGGATCTGTTTTCAGGTCTGTTGTCTTCCCCAGAAGGTATTTCACATTTTTCTCCATTGTTTGATTTTTTTGGATTTGCTTGACTGATTCTTCTTGTCTCCTCGAGTCATTCAATTCCACTTGTTCAATTCTGATTTTCAGTGATGTATTCTCTTCACTCACTTTTTTAAAATCTTTTTCTAATTGTCCAATTGAGTTCTTTTGTTCTGTGGAATTTTTTTCCATTTCGCCAATTTTGTTTTTTAGAGAGCTGTTTTCTGTTTCCAGTTCACTAATCCTATTTTTCAAGGATTTTACTTCTTTATCCACTCTCTCTTTAACTGACTTCTCCAGGCTCTTTTCCCATTTTTCTTCTAGCTCCCTTGTGAGAGCCTTTTTAATCAATTCTATGAGGTTCATCTGTGCTGAGGAACAGACGATCTCCTCCTTTGGGGATTCACCTGGGGACTGCCTGTTTTTAGCCTCCTCAGGATTTAGAGTCTGCTCTCTATCTGTATAGAAGCTGTCAAGGGTTAAAGTCCTCTTCAGCTTCTTGCTCATTTTGTCTATTAATCAGAGACAAACTACCAAAGAAAAACAGAAAAAACTGGAGTCTTTCTTTGGGGGGGGGCTGGGTGTGTTATCGAGCTTCCTCTACAGACTGCAGGGGGCAGCAGCGAGGCACTAGCAGGACTGTGCTGCGCCTGCGCTCTGAGATCCCAAAGCGTGCTGAGTCACTGAGGGGGGGGAAGGGGGGGGACGGCCAGGTCCTGAGAGACTCCAGCTGTTTGGGGTTGTATTCTTCAGCCCCGGTGTTTTTAGCTTCTCTGCTGGGCTGCTGACTTGCTGCTGGAGTAAAGTATCCAAACCTGTAGCGAAGCTCTCCCCGCAGAGACGGCTACAATCACTCTCCACCCCCTCTCCAGTCTGCTCCTGTGCCCTCACTGCCGCTGCCCGCCGCCTGCGCCCGATCTAAAACCGCCCCAGCCCTCCAGTAAAGACAGACCTTTCTTGGCGGATCTCAAGGATGGCTTCTCTTGGTAACTATTTGTGGGTTTTTTTCAGTCAAGCATTGATTCAGAGGCTTGTAATGAAATGGATAGTGAGAGAAAGCGTGGAGCTTATGCAGCTGTGAGCCTCCTCTCCGCCATCTTAACCGGTCATTTCTTACCGAGCAATAATATTCCATAATATTCATATACCACAAGTAATTCAGCCATTCTTCAATTGATGGGCATCCTCTCAGTTTCCAGTTTCTGGTCACTACAAAGAGGGCTGCCACAAACATTCTTGCACATACAGGTCTCATTCCATTCTTTAAAATCTCTTTGGGATATAAGCCCAGTTGCAACACTGCTGGATCAAAAGGTATACACAGTTTGATAACTTTTTGAGCATAGTTTCAAATCACTTTGCAGAATGGTTGGATGTATTCACAATTCCATCAACAATACATCAATGTTCCAGTTTTCCTACATTCCCTCCAACATCTCGTATTATCTGTCATTCTAGCCATTCTGACAGGTGTGTAGTGGTATCTCAGAGTTGTCTTAATTTGCATTTCTCTGATTAATAATGACTTGAAGCATTTTTTCATTTGTCTAGAAATAATTTCAATTTCTTCATCTGAGAATTGTCTGTTCATATCCTTTGACCATTTCTCAATAGGAGAATGGCTTTTCTTATAAATTAGAGTCAATTCTCTATATTTTATAAATGAGGCCTTTATCAGAACCTTTGACCATGAAAATGTTTTCCCACTTTATTGCATCTCTTCTAATCTTGTCTGCATTAGCTTTGTTTGTACAAAAAAATTTCAATTTGATATAATCAAAATTTTCTATTTTGTGATAAATAATGATCTCTAGTTTTTCTTTGGTCATAAATTCCTTCCTCTTCCACAGGTCTGAGAGGTAAATTATCCTATGTTCTTCTAATGTATTTATAATCTCATTCTTTATGCCCAGGTCATAAATCCATTTTTACCTTATCTTGTTGTATGGTGTTAAGTGTGGATCAATACCTAGTTTCTGCCATACTAATTTCTACTTTTCCCAGCAATTTTTATCAAACAGTAAGTTCTTATCCCAAAAGATGGGGACATTGTGTTTGTCAAACACTAGATTATTAAAGTTATTGACTGTTTTGTCCTTTGAACCTAACCTGTTCCACTGATCAACTAGTCTATTTCTTAACCAATATCAAATGGCTTTAGTAACCACTGCTTTATAATATAATTTTACATCTGGTACAGTTAGGCCACCTTCATTTGATTTTTTTTTTTCATTAATTCCCTTGAAAATTTTTAGCTTTTGTTTTCCATACGAACTGTGTTGTTACTTTCTCTAGGTCATGAAAATAGTTTTGGGGGAGTCTGATTGGTATAGAGCTAAATAAATAGCTTAATTTAAGTAGCATTATCATCTTTATTATATTTTATTGCCCTATCCAAGAACATTTAATATTTTTCCAGTTGGTTAGATCAGACTTAATTTGAGTGGAAAGTGTTTTGTAGTTTAGCTCATAAAGTTTCTGATTTTTCCCTTGGCAGATAGATTCCTAAATATTTTATCCAATCAGTAGTTCCTTTAAATGGAATTTCTCTTTGTATCTCTGTTGGGTTTTGTTAGTGATATATGAGAATACTGCTAATTTATGTGGGTTTATTTTGTATCTTGCAACTTTGCTAAAAGTGTGCATTATTTCTAATAGCTTTTTACTAGAATCTCTGGGGTTCTCTAAGTATACTATTATATCGTCAGCAAAGAGTGATAATTTGGTTCCCTCATTATCTACTCCAATTCCTTTAATCTCTTTCTCAACTCTTATTGCCAAAGCTAGCATTTCTAATACAATATTAAATAGTAATGGTGATAGTGGGCAACCTTGTTTCACTCCTGATCTGATTGGGAATGGTGGCAGTGGATCCCCATTACATATGTTGCTTACTGACAGTTTTAAATAGATGCTACTGATTATTTTAAGGAAAAGTCCATTTATTCCTATACTCTCAAGTGTTTTTATTAGGAATGGATGTTGGATTTTATCAAATGCTTTTTCTTCATCTATTGAGATGATTATATGGTTTTTGTTAGTTTGATTATTAATATGGCCAATTATACTAATAGCTTTCCTAATATTGAACCAGCCCTGCATTCCAAGTATAAATTCTACTTGGTCATGTGTATTATCCTGGGGATGATTTTCTGTAGTCTTTTTGCTAATACCTTATTTAAGATTTTAGCATCAATATTCATTATGGAGATTGGTCTATAATTTTCTTTCTCTGTTTTCAACATACCTGGTTTAGGTATCAGTACCATGTCCGTATCATAAAAGGAATTTGATAAAACTCCTTCATTCTCTATTTTTTCAAATAGTTTATATAGCATTGGGGCTAATTGTTTTTTAAATCTTTGGTATAATTTACATGTAAATCCATATGGTCCTGGGGGTATTTTCTTAGGGAGTTGATTAAAAGCTTGTTCTATTTCTTTTTCTGAAATTGGACTATTAAACAATTTACTTCCACCTCTGTTAATCTGGGAAGCCTATATTTTTGGAGGTAGTCATCCATTTCACTTAGGTTATCAAATTTATTGGCATAAAGTTGGGCAAAATAACTCCTCATTATTGCTCTAATTTCCTCTTCATTGGTGGAAAGTTTTCCCTTTTCATTTTTAAGACTAACAATTTGATTTTCCTCTTTCCTTTTTCTAATCAGATTTACCAAAGGTTTATCAATTTTATTGTTTTTTTAATAAAACTAACTAGTAGTTTTATTTATTAATGTAATAGTTTTTTTTTTTTTTACTTTTAATATTATTAATATCTCCTTTTAATTTTAGAATTTCAAGTTTAGTACTTGATTGGGTTTTTTTAATTTGATCTTTTTCTAACTTTTTAAGTTGCAAGCCTAATTCATTGATCTTCTCTTTCTCTATTTTATTCAAGTAAGCCTTTAAGGATATAAAATTTCCCCTTATTACCTCTTTAGCTGCATCCCCCAAATTTTGGTATGATGCCTCATTGTTGTCATTATCTTGAGTGAAATTATTAATTGTGTCTATAATTTGCTGTTTCACCTAATCATTCTTTAGGATGAGATTATTTAGTTTTCAATTACTTTTTGGTCTATTTACCCTTAACTTTTTTTTTTTTGAATGTAGTTTTATTGAATCGTGATTGGAAAAGAAAGCATTTACTATTTCTGCCTTCCTGCATTTAATTTTGAGGTCTTTATGTCCTGATACATGGTCAATTTTTGTATAGGTTCCATGAACTGCTGAGAAAAAAGTATACTCCTTTCTGTCACCATTCAATTTTCTCCAAAGATCTACCACACCTAATTTTTCTAATATTCTATTTACCTCTTTAATTTCTTTATTATTTGTTTTGTGTTTTGATTTATCTAATTCTGAGAGTGCAAGTTTGAGATCTCCCACTATTATAGTTTTGCTGTCTATTTCTTCTTGAACTCTCTTAACTTCTCCTTTAGGAAGTTAGATGCAATACAACTTTGTGCATATGTTTATTATTGATATTGCTTCATTTTCTATGCTACTCTTTAGCAAGATATAGTTTCCTTCCTTATCTCTTTTAATTAGATTAATTTTTGCTTTTGCTTGATCTGAGATAAGGATGGCTACTACAGCCAGATCTTGAGTGAGTGATCCTTATTGTGGCACCTCGATATTTGAATTGTTTTTTGTTTTTTTTTTTTTTTTTGGTAAATTTTTTTTTCTGGCTATTTATTCTGATAGTTCTGAAAGTTGGCTACAATATTCCTTAGAGTTTTTATTTTAGGGTCTTTTTCAGAAGGTATTTGATGAATTCTTTCATTGTCTATTTTATCTTCTGATTCTATTGCATCTAGGCAGTTCTCTTTGATGGTTTCCTGTAAAATAATGTCTAGGCTCTTTTTTCATTACAATTTTCAAGAAGTCTAATAATCCTCCAATTATCTCTCCTAGATCTATTTCCAGGTCTGTTGTTTTTCCAAGTGGATATTTAACGTTTTTTTCCCTAATTTTTCTTTCTTTCTTTCTTTCTTTCTTTTTTTTTTTTTTTTGGTTTGCTTGACTGATTCTTGATGTCTCAATGAATCATTCACTTCTGTTTGTTCAGTTCTGATTTTTAATGAGTTATTTTCTTCATTAGATTTTTTTTTTGCTTCTTTTTTTATATGTCCAATTGAGTTTTTAAATGAATTCTTTTGTTCTATGGAATTTTTTTTTTCCATTTCACTATTTTTTTAACTGAGTTATTTTCTTTTTCCAGTTCACAAATGCTACTTTTGTGGGAGTTCTTTATCTTTTCCAATTCACAAATCCTACTTTCCTGGGAGTTATTTACCTTTTCCATTTCACAAATTCTGTTTCCCTGCACTTCCTGGGAGTTCTTGACCTTTTCCAATTCACATTTCATTAAGTTGTTACTTTCTTAGATAGCTTCTCTTTCCTTTCCCCATTTTTCTTCTCGCTCACTTTTAAGACTTTTAATAGTCTCTTCTAGGAGGACCTTGTGTAATGGGGACCAGGTTAGACCCCCCCCCCTTTGGGGTCTGGAGACTGTTTGCTATTAGTCTCCTTAGGATTGAAAATCTCATCTCTTTCTATATAGAAGCTATCGATCATTGTTGCAATCCTTACTAACTGCTAACTAATTAGAGTTGATCTAATCTTATAAGAAGATGTTTTGGGCAGAACCTGAAACAAGGTACTAAGTAGAACTAATTAATACAAGGCTTGTGTTCACACCTTTACTCATTGGAGTTCAATGAGTTCACACCTCCCTTGAAGCTCGTTGGGCCAGAGAGCACTATGGGAGAAAACCCATAATCCCATTCTCTCAGAAGAGTCAGATAAAAGGCCAGCGATGAGGGCTCTATGGCAGAATACATTATTTCCTCTTGGCTGGCTGGTCGCAGAAGAAAGTTCAGCTGGACTCGAGAGGAGCGATTTCCTATAATCTCTTTGCTAATGTTTTATGTAAGATTTTTGCATCACTATTCATTAGGGAGATTGGTCTACAATTTTTTTTCTCTGTTTTTGTCCTACCTGGTTTAGGTATCAGTATCATGCCTGTGTTATAAAAGGAATTGGTAGGAATCCTTAATTTCCTATTCTTTTAAATAGTTTATATAACATTGGAGTTGTTTTTTTTTTGTTTGTTTGTTTGTTTTTTGTTTGTTTGTTTGTTTGTTTTTTTAAATGTTCATAGAAGTCACATGTAAATGTATCTGGTTTTGGAGATTTTTATTTTCCTTAGAGAGCTGATTTGTTCTATTTCTTTTTTCTGAAAAAGGACTATTTAAGCAATTTACTTCCTCCTCTGTTAATCGGGGAAGTCTATATTGTTGGAGGTAGTCATCCATTTCACTGAGGTTAAAAAATTTATTGGCATAAAGTTGGGCAAAGTAACTCCTCATTTTTGTTCTAATTTCCTCTTCATTAGTGGAAAGTTCTCTCGTTTTATTTTTAAGACTAACAAATTGATATTCCTCTTTCCTTTTTCTACTCAAATTTACTAAAGGTTTTTTCTATTTTGTTGTTTTTTTTTTTCATAAAACCAACAATTTATTTATTAATTCAATAGTTTTTTTTTTCAATTTTATTAATTTCTCCTTTTATTTTTAGAATTTCAGGTTCAGTATTTGATTGATGGTTTTAATTTGTTCTTTTTCTACCTTTTTTAAGTTGCAAGCCCAATTCATTGATCTTCTCTTTCTCTATTTATGCAAGTAAGCCTCTAGAGATATAAAATTTCCCCTTATTACCACTTTGGCTGCATCCCACAAATTTCAGTATGTAGTCTATTATTGTCATTCTTTTGAATAAAATTAATTTGAATGAAATCTATGATTTGCTGTTTCACTTATTCATTCTTTAGGTTGCAATTATAAAGTTTCCAATTACTTTTTTTTTCTATTTTCCCCTGTTTTTTTTTTTTTTTTAAATTGAATGTAGTTTTTTTCTTTTTTTTTTTTTTAATTTTTATTTAATAATTACTTTATATTGACAGAATCCATGCCAGGGTATTTTTTTTTTTTTTTACATTATCCTTTGCACTCGTTTCTGTTCCAAATTTTTTTCCCCTCCCTCCCTCCACCCCCTCTCCTAGATGGCAAGCAATCCTTTATATGTTGGATATGTTGCAGTATATCCTAGATACAATACATGTTTGCAGAACCAAACAGTTCTCTTGTTGCATAGAGAGAATTGGATTCAGAAGGTATAAATAACCCGGGAAGAAAAACAAAAATGCAGATAGTTCACATTCGTTTCCCAGTGATCTTTCTTTGGGTATAGCTGCTTTTGTCCATCATTTATCAATTGAAACTCAGTTAGGTCTCTTTGTCAAAGAAATCCACTTCCATCAAAATATGTCCTCATACAATATCGTTGTCGAAGTGTATAATGATCTCCTGGTTCTGCTCATTTCACTTAGCATCAGTTCATGTAAGTCTCACCAGTCCCCTCTGTATTCATCCTGCTGGTCATTTCTTACAGAACAATAATATTCCATAACATTCATATACCACAATTTACCCAGCCATTCTCCAATTGATGGGGCATCCATTCATTTTCCAGTTTCTAGCCACTACAAATAGGGCTGCTACAAACATTTTGGCACATACAGGTCCCTTTCCCTTCTTTAGTATTTCTTTGGGATATAAGCCCAATAGAAACACTGCTGGATCAAAGGGTATGCACAATTTGATAATTTTTTGGGCATAATTCCAGATTGCTCTCCAGAATGGTTGGATTCGTTCACAACTCCACCAATAATGCATTAGTGTCCCAGTTTTCCCGCATCCCCTCCAACATTCATCATTATTTTTTCCTGTCATCTTAGCCACTCTGACAGGTGTGTAGTGGTATCTCAGAGTGGTCTTAATTTTCATTTCTCTGATCAATAATTATTTGGAACACTCTTTCATATGAGTGGTAATAGTTTCAATTTCATCCTCTGAAATTGTCTGTTCATATCCTTTGAGCATTTATCAATTGGAGAATGGCTTGATTTCTTATAAATGTGAGTCAGTTCTCTATATATTTTGGAAATGAGGCCTTTATCAGAACCTTTAACTGTGAAGATGTTTTCCCAGTTTGTTGCTTCCCTTCTAATCTTGTTTGCATTAGTTTTGTTTGTACAAAGGCTTTTTAATTTGATGTAATCAAAATTTTCTATTTTGTGATCAGTAATGGTCTCTAGTTCATCTTTGGTCACAAATTTCTTTCTCCTCCACAAGTCTGAGAGATAAACTATTCTATGTTCCTTTAATTTATTTATAATCTCGTTCTTTATGCCTAGGTCATGGACCCATTTTGATCTTATCTTGGTATATGGTGTTAAGTGTGGGTCCATGCCCAATTTCTGCCATACTAATTTCCAATTATCCCAGCAGGTTTTATCTAATAATGAATTATTTTCCCAGAAGTTAGGGGCTTTGGGTTTGTCAAACACTAGATTGCTATAGTTGACTATTCTGTCTTGTGAACCTAGCCTTTTCCACTGATCCACTAATCTATTTCTTAGCCAATACCAAATGGTTTGGTGACTGCTGCATTATAATATAATTTTAGATCAGGTACAGCTAGGCCACCTTCATTTGATTTTTTTTTTCATTAATTCCCTTGAGATTCTCGACTTTTTATTGTTCCATATGAATTTTGTTGTTTTTTTTTTTTCTAGGTCATTAAAATATTTTCTTGGAAGTCTGATTGGTATAGCACCAAATAAATAGATTAGTTTAGGGAGTATTGTCATCTTTATTATGTTCGCTCGGCCGATCCAAGAGCACTTAATATTTTTCCAATTATTTAAATCTGACTTTATTTGTGTGGAGACTTTTTTATAATTTTGCTCATATAATTCCTGACTTTCCTTTGGTAGATAGATTCCCAAATATTTTATGGTATCAACAGTTATTCTGAATGGAATTTCTCTTTGTATCTCTTGCTGTTGGATTTTGTTGGTGATGTATAAAAATGCTGAGGATTTATGGGGATTTATTTTGTAACCAGCTACTTTGCTAAAATTATGAATTATTTCTAATAGCTTTTTAGTAGAATCTCTGGGGTTCTCTAGGTATACCATCATATCATCTGCAAAGAGCGAAAGTTTGGTTTCCTCATTGCCTACTCTAATTCCTTTAATATCTTTCTCGACTCTTATTGCAGAGGCTAGTGTTTCTAATACGATATTAAATAATAATGGTGATAGTGGGCAACCTTGCTTCACTCCAGGCCTTACTGGGAAAGATTCCAGTTTTTCCCCATTGCATATGATGCTTACTGATGGTTTTAAATATATGCTTCTGACTATTTTAAGGAAAAGTCCACTTATTCCTATGCTCTCAAGTGTTTTTATTAGAAATGGATATTGAATTTTATCAAATGCTTTTTCTGCATCTATTGAGATGATCATATGTTTTTTCTTTGGTTGGTTATTGATATAGTCAATTATGCTAATAGTTTTCCTAATATTAAACCAGCCCTGCATTCCTGGTATAAATCCTACTTGGTCATAGTGTATTATCCTGGTGACATTTTTCTGTAATCTTTTTGCTAATATTTTATTTAAGATTTTAGCATCAATATTCATTAGGGAGATTGGTCTATAATTTTCTTTCTCTGTTTTCAGCCTACCTGGTTTAGGTATCAGTATCATGTCTGTGTCATAAAAGGAGTTTGGTAGGACTCCTTCAATCCCTATTTTTTCAAATAGTTTATTTAGCATTGGAGTTAATTGTTCTTTAAATGTTTGGTAGAATTCACATGTAAATCCATATGGTCTTGGGGATTTTTTCTTAGGGAGTTGATTGATAGTTTGTTCTATTTCTTTTTCTGAGATGGGACTGTTTAGGATATTTACTTCTTCCTCTGTTAGTTTGGGCAAGCTATATTTTTGGAGGTATTTTTCTATTTCATTTAAGTTGTCGAATTTATTGGCATAAAGTTGGGCAAAGTAACTCCTAATTATTGCTCTAATTTCCTCTTCGTTAGTGGCGAGTTCTCCCTTTTCATTTTTAAGACTAACAATTTGATTTTCCTCTTTCCTTTTTTTCATCAGATTTACTAAGGGTTTGTCTATTTTGTTGGTTTTTTCATAGAACCAACTCTTAGTTTTATTAATTAATTCAATAGTTTTTTTTTTACTTTCAATTTTATTGATCTCTCCTTTTATTTTTAGAATTTCAAGTTTAGTGTTTGACTGGGGGTTTTTAATTTGTTCCTTTTCTAGCATTTTTAGTTGCAAACCCAATTCATTGACCTTCTCTTTCTCTATTTTATACAAATAGGCCTCTAGAGATATGAAATTTCCCCTTATTACCGCTTTGGCTGCATCTCATACATTTTGGTATGATGTATCACTATTATCGTTTTCTTGGGTGAAGTTATTAATTATGTCTATGATTTGCTGTTTCACCCAATCATTCTTTAGTATGAGATTATTTAGTTTCCAATTATTTTTTGGTCTACTTCCTCCTGGTTTTTTGTTGAATGTAATTTTCATTGCATCGTTGTCTGAAAAGGATGCATTTACTATTTCTGCCTTACTGCATTTGAGTTTGAGGTTTTTATGTCCTAATATATGGTCAATTTTTTATATGGGTTCCATGAACTGCTGAAAAGAAAGTGTATTCCTTTCTGTCTCCATTACATTTTCTCCAGAGATCTATCATATCTAACTTTTCTAGTATTCTATTTACCTCTTTGACTTCTTTCTAATTTATTTTGTGGTTTGATTTATCTAATTTTGAGAGTGCAAGGTTAAGATCTCCCACTACTATAGTTTTACTGTCTATTTCTTCTTGCAGCTCTCTTAATTTCTCTTTTAAGAATTTAGATGCTACACCACTTGGTGCATATATGTTTAATATAGATAGTGCTTCATTATCCATGCTACCCTTTAGCAAGATATAGTGCCCTTCCTTATCTCTTTTAATTAGATCAATTTTTGCTTTAGCTTGATCTGAGATCAGGATGGCTACCCCTGCTTTTTTGACTTCACTTGAAGCATAGTAGATTTTGCTCCAACCTTTTACCTTTAACCTGCATGTATCTCCCCGCTTCAGGTGTGTTTCCTGTAAACAACATATTGTAGGATTCTGGCTTTTAATCCATTTTGCTAACCGCTTCCTCTTTATGGGGGAGTTAACCCCGTTCACATTTATGGTTAGAATGACCAATTCTGTATTACTTGCCATCTTGTTAACCCCGGTTTATGCTTTTCTCCCTTCTTTCCCCTTTCCCCCCTTCCCAGTATTAAGCTTGTGAGCACCACTTGCTTCTCACAGCTCTCCCTTTTTAGTATCCTTCCCCCGCCTTAGAGTTCCTCCCCCTATCTTACCCCTTCCCTCCCAGTTTCCGTATTCCCTTCCTCTTAGCTTATTCCTTCCCTTTTCACTTTTCCCTTCTCACTTTTCAATGAGGTGGGAGAAGTTTCACCATAGATTGAATATGTCTTAAGATTTTTCACTTAAAGCCAATTCTGAAGGCAGTAAGATACCCACTATATTCATCTCCCTCCATTCTTTCTCTCAGATATAATAGGTTTCCTATGCCTCTTCATGAGATGTACTACCCCTACTTTACCCTTTTTCTGGTACAATGTCCTTTCCACATCAATTTCTAGAACAAGGTATACATGTATTCTTTATACATCTATATAGTCGAAATATAGTTCCCAAGATTAATCTTTACCTTTTTAGATTTCTCTTGAGTTCTATATTTGTAGATCAAACTTTTTGTTAAGTTCTGGCTTTTTCATCAGAAATAGATGAAATTCGCTTACTTTCGTTGAATGTCCATCTTCTTCCCTGGAAAAAGATGCTCATTCTCGCTGGGTAAGTTATTTTTGGTTGCATACCAAGTTCCTTAGCCTTTTGGAATATCATATTCCTGGCCCTTCGATCTTTTAATGTGGATGCTGCCAGATCCTGGGTAATCCTTATTGTGGCTCCTTGATACTTGAATTGGGTTTTTCTAGCCGCTTGCAATATTTTTTCCTTCATCTGAGGGTTCTGGCATTTGGCCACTATATTCCTTGGTGTTTTGATTTTAGGATCCCTTTCAGTGGGTGATCGATGAATCCTTTCAATGTTTATTTTTTCCTCTGTTCCTATGACTTCTGGGTAGTTCTCTTTGATAATTTCCTGGAAAATAGTGTCCAGGCTCTTTTTTTCATTATGTTTTTCTGGAAGTCCAATGATTCTCACATTGTCTCTCCTGGATCTGTTTTCGAGGTCTGTTGTCTTCCCCAGAAGGTATTTTACATTCTTTTCCATTGTTTGATTTTTTTTGGATTTGCTTGACTGATTCTTCTTGTCTCCTCGAGTCATTCAATTCCAATTGTTCAATTCTGATTTTCAGTGAAGTATTTTCTTCACTCACTTTTTTAAAAATCTTTTTCTAATTGTCCCATTGAGTTCTTTTGTTCTGTGGAATTTTTTTCCATTTCGCCAATTTTGTTTTCCAGCTCACCAATCCTATTTTTCAAGAATTTTACTTCTTTATCCACTCTCTCTTTAACTGACTTCTCCAGGCTCTTTTGCCAAGCCTCCCTCTCCTTTTCCCAAACTTCCCTCTCCTTTTGCCAAGCCTTCTTCTGCTTTCCCCATTTTTCTTCTAGCTCCCTTGTGAGAGCCTTTTTAATTACTTCTATGAGGTTCATCTGTGCTGAGGAACAGATAATCTCCTCCTTTGGGGATTCACCTGGGGACTGTCTGTTTTTAGTCTCCTCAGGATTTAGAGTCTGCTCTCTATCTGTATAGAAGCTGTCAAGGGTTAAAGTCCTCTTCAGTTTCTTGCTCATTCTGTCTAATAATCAAAGACAAACTACCAAAGAAAAACAGAAAAAACTGGATTCTTTCTTTGGGGGAGGGGCTGGGTGTGTTACCGAGCTTCCTCTACAGACTGTGGGGGGCAGCAGTGAGGCACTAGCAGGACTGTGCTGTGCCTGCGCTCTGAGATCCCAGAGCGTGCTGAGTCACTGAGGGGGGGAAAGGGGGGGCGGCCAGGTCCTGAGAGACTCCAGCTGTTTGGGGTTGTATTCTTCACCCCTGGTGTTTTTAGCTTCTCTGATAGGCTGCTGACTTGCTGCCAGAGCAAAGTATCCAGTCCTGTAGCAAAGCTCTCCCCACAGAGACGGCTGTGATCACTCCCCACCCCCTCCCCAGTCTGATCCCGTGCTCTCACTGCCTCTGCCCGCCACCTGTGCCCAATCTAAAACCGTCCCAGCCCTCCAGTAAAGACAGACCTTTCTTGGCGAATCTCAAGGATGGCTTCTCTTGGTAACTATTTGTGGGTTTTTTTTCAGTCAAGCATTAATTCAGAGGCTTGTAATGAAATGGATAGTGAGAGAAAGCATGGAGCTACATAGCTATGTGCCTCCTCTCCGCCATCTTAACCAGAAGTCCTTGAATGTAGTTTTTATTGCATCATGGTCTGAAAAGAAAGCATTTTTTATTTCTGCCTTTCTGCATTTGATTTTGAAGTCTTTATGTCCTAATATATGGTCAATTTTTGTATAGGTCCCATGAACTGCTGAGAAGAAAGTGTACTCCTTTCTGCCTCCATTCAATTTTCTCCAATGATCTATCATATCTAACTTTAGTTGTATTCTATTTACCTCTTTATGTTCTTTCTTATTTATTTTGTGCTTTGATTTATCTACTTCTGAGAATGTAAGGTTGAGATCTCCCTCTAGTATAGTTTTGTTATCTATTTTTTCTTGCAGCTCTTTTAACTTCTCCTTTAGGAATTTAGATACTATACCACTTAGTGAATATATGTTTAGTATTGATATTGCTTCATTATCTATGGTATCCTATCTATGGCAGCAAGATATAGTTTCCTTCCTTATCACTTTTAATTAGATCAATTTTTGCTTTTCCTTGATCTGAGATCAGGATGGCTTCCCCTGCTTTTTTACTCCACCTCCACCTGAAGCATAATAGATTCTGCTCCAGACTTTTACTATATATATATATAAAATCACCCTGCTTTATATGTATTTCATGCAAACAACTTATCAACATATTGTAGTATTCTGGCTTTTTATCCAATCTGCTATCCATTTCGTCTTTATGGGAGATTTCCCCTCATTCATGCTTACACTTAAAACTACTAATTCTGTATTTTCTGCCATCTTATTACCCCAGATTATACTTTTCTCTTTCCTTTCCCTCTTGGACCCCTCTCCAGTATTTAATTTATGGGCACCACTTGCCTCAAGCAGCCCTTCCCTTTTATAATCCCTCTGCCTTAGAGACCCCCCTTTCTTATACTTTTCCACTACTATTTCTGTATTTCTTCTATTTATCCTACCCCTTCCCTTTTTTGCTTTTCCTTTCCCATTTTTCAATGAGGTGGGAGAAGTTTCTTTCGAAATCAAATATGTCTAATATTTTCTCTTTGAGCTATATCTGATGAGAGTAAGATTTACACAATGTTTATCCCTCTCCCTTCTTTCCCTCAGATTCAATAGGTTTCCTTTGCCTGTTCATGAGATGTAGTTACCCTCTTTTTACTTCCACTTTTCCATTTTTCTGGTACAATCCCCTTTTTATCTCTAGTTTCTTTTTTCTTTTATAACAGTAAAATCAAATTATACATGCACTCTCTATGTATATTTGTAATGTTCTCCTTGGTTTTCTGCAAGTTTCAGGACTAGCCTTTTTTTCAGTAATCAACACAAAAATAACCAGGTGTTGAAGTCCAAAATCCATATTCTTTATTGTCTCCTTGCCTGGGGGCAAGCTATCTTTCTTAAAGGCCTTTTGGAGTCTTGGTTTCAGTAGAGATGCAAAGGAGGAGAGCCTGCCACCAAGGTGATGTGAGATGGAGTAAATGAATCTCGTCAAGTTCTTATTGGCTGTTATATACTCCATTATCATAGGTGTGAATCTTGTGGAATTATATTAAGCCCTAAGCACATATACTGAACTAGAGAACTATTAAGCACCATGCCAAACTAGATAACCATAGTATTTATCGATTTTACTGACTTAACAACTTGTACGAATCCTTGTTTCAAGTTCAGAGTTCTGGCCTACAACAAAAATAGTTGTCAAGATTTCGTTTTACCTTTCCATGCTGCTCTTAAGTCCTATATTTGGAGGTCATTTTTTTGTTGTTGTTCAGCTCTTGTTTTTTCATCAGAAATACATGGAATTCACCTGTTTCATTTAATGCCCATCTCCTTCCCTGGAAGAAAATGCTCATTTTAACTGGGTAATTTATTCTGTCTAATTAAGTTTTTTAATGACTTGTTTTGTTCTATGGAAATTTCTTTTTTTCCATTTCACAATTTTTAAGTTATTTTAATTTTAAGTAAGAGTTATTTTCTCTTTCCAATTCAAAAATTTTGTTTTTCTGAGAGTTCTTTACCTTTTCCAATTCACATTTCAGGGAGTTGTTTTATTTTTCCACTTTATCGAATCTTTCCTTTAATGAATTATATGCCTTTTCCAAACCATCTTGCCAAGTTTTCCTTTCCTTTCCCCATTTTTTTTTTTCTAGCTCTATTATATGATCCTTTAATTTTTTTTTCTAGGAAAGCCTTTTGTGGTAGGGACCAGGTTATATCACTCATTGGGGCCTCATTTGGAGACAGTCTGCTTTTAGTGTCAAGGTTGGAAATCTGTTTCTCTTTCACTATAGAGCTGTTTATAGTTAGAGCTCACTTTTTTTTTTACTCATTTTTAAACAAGTTGGGATCTGCTTTTAGGGCAAAGAGGTTCTGAGCTTCCTCTACAGACACCAAGAAGCAGTAGTGGCTGTGCTGGGATCACATTGTCACTCCAGGTGCTGGGTGAATGTGGCCAAATCCTGTGAAACTCTGGTGCTTTGGGGTACATGCTTTATCTTTTATCTTTGTGTTGGAAATTTTATAACTTCTCTGCCAATCTATTGGCTTGCAACCAGGGCACAGTAGCCAACACAGTGGTAGAGTCCTCCCCAAAGATTCTCTGTCTTTCACTTCCCCCCTCCTTGTGTCTCCCACCATAGTCTGCACCCCACCCCCAGTCTGCTTAGCTTATGCTGGCCTCTATTCTCTGTCTCCCTGCCTGTGCCTGGTAACCTCCTGTACCCAATCAAAACAGACTTTTTCTGATGATCTTTGAAATTACCTTCTGCTGGTAACTTGAGGTATTCCCAATATTTGTGGATTCTGCCATTCCAGCACTATTTCAGAGGCTGAATTTCATAATTTATGTGAGGGTAGTAGAAGAGCTCAGAAAGAAGCATGTGTCTTCTCTGCCATTTTGGACTCTGTGTATTTTTTATAGCTAAATCCAACAGTCCAATTCAATGTTAAATAATAGTGGTAATAATGGGTATCCTTATTTCACCCCTAATTTTAATGGGAATGCATCCAGTTTCTCTTCCTTACAAATAATGCTTGCTGTTGGTTTTAGATAGATACTGCTTATTATTTTAAGGGAAGCTCCCTATGTCTCTATACTTTTTGGTGTTTTTAATAATAATGTATTCCGCATTTTGTAGAAAATTTTTTTCTGTATCTATTGAGATTATCAGATGATTGCAGTTTAGTTTTGTTATTGATATATTCAATTGTGATAATAGTTTACCTGATATAGAATCAGTCCTACATTCCTTATATGAATCCTATTTGGGCACAGTATATTATCCTACTGAGAGATTGTTATAATCTCTTTGTTAATATTTTATGTAAAAAAATTTGCATCAGTATTCATTAGGGAAATTAGTCTATATTTTTTTTCTTCTTTTGGCTCTTCCTCCTTTACACATCTGTACTATATTTGTATCATATGAGGAATTTTGTAGGAGGCTTTATTTTTCCAAATAGTTTACATATTATTGGCATTAATTATTCTTTAAATATTTGATAGAATTCACTTATAAATATTATCTAGCTCTGGTGATTTATTCTTTGGGGATTCATTCTTGACTTGTTCAATTTATTTTTCTAAAATGGGTCTATTTAAGCAATTTATGTTCACTTCTGTTAATACAAGCTATTTCAGGAGCCACCTGCTAGTCACTGCTGGGGATCTAATTCTGACCGGCATAATGAATCATGTCATGTGAAAGGATGATAATGATACAAGGAGACAGAGAGGCATTTTCAGTGAAAATCTCTGAACTCTCTTTATTCCATTACCAGTATAGAAAGTATATGAAATATTTTTTTAAGTACATCAAGGTTATTAAAATAAAAGCATACATTCTTTATATATATATAATTTTATTTTATAATAACTTTATATTGACAGAATCCATGCCAGGGTAATTTTTTTTACATTATCCTTTGCACTCGTTTCTGTTCTGATTTTTCCCCTCCCCTAGATGGCAAGTACCATCTATCTATCTATCTATCTATCTATCTATCTATCTATCTATATATATATATATATATTAGATATGTTGCAGTATATCCTAGATACATTATGTTTGGAGAACCGAACAGTTCTCTTGTTGCACAAGGAGAATTGGATTCAGAAGGTAAAAGTAACCCAGGGAGAAAAACAAAAATGCAAAGAGTTCACATTCATTTCCCAGTGTTCTTTCTTTGGGTATAGATGCTTCTGTCCATCATTTATCAATTGAAACTGAGTTAGGTCTCTTTGTCAAAGAAATCCACTTCCATCAGAATACATCTTCATACAATATCGTTGTCGAAGTGTATAATGATCTCCTGGTTGTGCTCATTTCACTTAGCATCAGTTCATGTAAGTCTCTTCAAGCCTCTCCGTATTCATCCTGCTGGTCATTTCTTACAGAACAATAATATTCCATAACATTCATATACCACAATTTACCCAGCCATTCTCCAACTGATGGGCATCCATTCAATTTCCAATTTCTAGCCACTACAAATAGGGCTGCTACAAACATTTTGGCACATACAGGTCCCTTTCCCTTCTTTAGTATTTCTTTGGGATATAAGCCCAGAAGTAACACTGCTGGATCAAAGGGTATGCACAGTTTGATAACTTTTTGGGCATAATTCCAGATTGCTCTCCTGAATGGTTGGATTCGTTTACAACTCCACCAACAATGAATCAGTGTCCCAGTTTTCCCACATCACCTCCAACATTCATCATTATTTTTTCCTGTCATCTTAGGAAATCTGACAGATGTGTAGTGGTATCTCAGAGTTGTCTTAATTTGAATTTCTCTGATCAATAATGATTTGGAACACTCTTTCATATGAGTGGTAATAGTTTCAATTTCATCATCTGAAAATTGTCCTTTGACCATTTATCAATTGGAGAATGGCTTGATTTCTAAAAAATTTGAGTCAGTTCTCTATATATTTTAGAAATGAGGCCTTTATAAGAACCTTTAACTGTGAAGATGTTTTCCCAGTTTGTTGCTTCCCTTCTACTCTTGTTTACATTAGTTTTGTTTGTACAAAGGCTTTTTAATTTGATATAATCAAAATTTTCTATTTTGTGATCAGTAATGGTCTCTAGTTCATCTTTGGTCACAAATTTCTTTCTCCTCCACAAGTCTGAGAGATAAACTATCTTATGTTCCTCTAATTTACTTATAATCTCGTTCTTTATGCCTAGGTCATGGACCCATTTTGAGCTTATCTTGGTATACGGTATTAGTGTGGGTCCATGACAAATTCTGCCATACAAATTTCCAGTTATCCCAGCAGTTTTTATCAAATAATGAATTCTTATCCCCAAAGTTAGGATCTTTTTCTAATTGTCCAATTGAGTTCTTTTGTTCTATGGAATTTTTTTCCATTTCGCCAATTTTGTTTTTTAGTGAGCTATTTTCTGTTTCCAGTTCACTAATCCTATTTTTCAAGGATTTTATTTCTTTATCCACTCTGTCTTTAAAGGAGTGCAATGACTTCTCCAGACTCTCTTGCCAAGCCTCCCTCTCCTTTTCCCATTTTTCTTCTAGCTCTCTTGTGAGAGCCTTTTTAATTTCTTCTATGAGGTTCATCTATGCTGAGGATCAGATGATCTCCTTATTTGGGGATTCACCTGGAGACAGTCTGTTTTTAGTCTCCTCAGGGTTTAGAGTCTGCTCTCTATCTGTATAGAAGCTATCAAGTGTTAAGGTCCTTTTCAATTTTGTGCTCATTTTGTCAGAGAAGAATCAAAGACAAACTAGCAAAAAGAGAAAAAGAAAAAACCCTTAAATGGAGTCTGCTTTTTTTGGGGGGGGGAGGTCCTGGGTGGTGTTACCGAGCTTCCTCTACAGACTGCAGGGTAGCAGCGAGGCACTAGTAGGACTGTCCTGCGCCTGCGCTCTGAGACTTTGAGAGCATGCTGTGGGGGAGGGGTGGCCAGGTCCCGAGAGACTCCAGCTGTTTGGGGTTGTATTCTTCACCCCTGGTGTTTTTAGCTTCTCTCAGATATAATAGGTTTCCTTTGCCTCTTCATGAGATGTAGTACTCCCACTTTACCCTTTTTCTGGTGCAATGTCCTTTCCACATCTACTTTCTAAAACAAGGTATACATGTATTCTTTATACATCTTTATAGCAGAAATATAGTTCCCAAGATTAATCTTTACCTTTTTAGATCTCTCTTGAATTCTATATTTGTAGATCAAACTTTTTGTTAAGGTTCTGGCTTTTTCATCAAAAATAGGTGAAAATTGCTTACTTCATTGAATGTCCATCTTCTTCCCTGGAAAAAGATGCTCATTCTCACTGGGTAAGTTATTTTTGGTTGCATACCAAGTTCTTTAGCCTTTCGGAATGTCATATTCCAGGCCCTTCGATCCTTTAATGTGGATGCTGCCAGATCCTGGGTGATCTTTATTGTGGCTCCTTGATACTTGAATTGGGTTTTTCTAGCTGCTTGCAGTATTTTTTCCTTCGTCTGAGGGTTCTGGCATTTGGCCACTATATTTCTTGGTGTTTTGATTTTAGGATCCCTTTCAGTAGGTGATCGATGAATGCTTTCAATGTGTATTTTATCCTCTGTTCCTATGACTTCTGGGCAGTTCTCTTTGATAATTTCCTGGAAAATAGTGTCCAGGCTCTTTTTTTCATCATGCTTTTCTGGGAGTCCGATGATTCTCAGATTGTCTCTCCTGGATCTGTTTTCCAGGTCTGTTGTCTTCCCCAGAAGGTATTTCACATTCTTTTCCGTTTGATTTTTTTGGATTTGCTTGACTGATTCTTCTTGTCTCCTCAAGTCGTTCAATTCCAATTGTTCAATTCTGATTTTTAATGAAGTATTTTCTTCACTCACTCTTTTTAAAATCTTTTTCTAATTGTGCCATTGAGTTCTTTTGTTCTGTGGAATTTTTTTTCATTTCGCCAATTTTGTTTTTTAGAGAGCTGTTTTCTGTTTCCAGTTCACAAATCCTATTTCTCAAGGATTTTATTTCTTTATCCAGTCTCTCTTTAACTGAGTGGGATGACTTATCCAGACTCTCTTGCCAAGCCTCCCTCTCCTTTTCCCATTTTTCTTCTAGCTCCCTTGTGAGAGCCTTTTTAATTACTTCTATGAGGTTCATCTGTGCTGAGGAACAGATGATCTCCTCCTTTGGGGATTCACCTGGGGAACTGTCTGTTTTTAGTCTCCTCAGGGTTTAGAGTCTGCTCTCTTTCTGTATAGAAGCTGTCAAGGGTTAAAGTCCTCTTCAATTTTTCCTTATTATGTCAAAGAATTAAAGATAAACTAGCAAAAAGAGAAAAAGAAATCACCCCTAATTTGGAGTCTGCTTTTTGGGGGGAGGGGTTGGGTGGTGTTACTGAGCTTCCTCTACAGTCTGCGGGGGGGGGGGGGGGGGGGAGGGAGGGGCAGCAGTGAGGCACTAGCCCTACTGTGCTGCGCCTGCGCTCTGAGATCCCAGAGCGTGCTGAGTCACTGTGGGGAAGGGGTGGCCAGGTCCCGAGAGACTCCAGCTGTTTGGGGTTGTATTCTTCGCCCCGGTATTTTTAGCTTCTCTGCTGGGCTGCTGTCTTGCTGCTAGAGCAAAGTATCCAAACCTGTAGCAAAGCTCTCCCCTCAGAGATGGCTGCAATCACACCCCACCCCCTCTCCAGTCTGCTCGGCTGTGAGCTGCCTGCCGTGCTCTCAGCTGCCTGCTGGTACCCTGCGCCCGATCCAAAACTGTCCCAGCCCTCATGCAAAAACAGAACTTTCTTGGCGAATCTCAAGGATGGCTTCTCTTGGTAACTATTTGTGGTGTTTTTTTTTTTTTTTGTTTGTTTGTTTGTTTTTTCAGTCAAGCATCAATTCAGAGGCTTGTAATGAAATGGATAGTGAGAGAAAACGCAGAGGTACACAGATGTGTGCCTCCTTTCTGCCATCTTCCCCTCTTTTTTTTAAACTTTAATTAAAGCATAGTAAAATCTGCTCCAGTGCTTTACTCTTATTCTTTCTGTGTCTTTCTGTGTCAAGTGTTGTAGGGTTCCATTTTTTTATTATTATTATTTATATATCCATTTTAATATATATTAGTTTATCAATCATGTTGAAAGAGAGAAGTCAGAACAAAAGGGGAAAATCATGGAAGAGAGAAAAAACAGGAAAAAAAGTCAACATAACATATTTAACATGTATTGGATTACCTGCTATCTAGGGGAGGAGATGAGGAGAAGGAGGGGATAATTTGGAACAAAAGGCTTTGCAAGGGTCAGTGTTGAAAAATTTCCCATACATATGGTTTGTAAATAAAAAAAAAACTTTAATAAAAAAAATATCTCTTTTGGATATAAGTCCAATAGAAACATTGTGGGCTCAAAGGGTATGCAGTTTGACAACTTTTGAGCATAGCTCCAAATTGCTCTCTGGAATGGTGGGATCCATTCACAGTTCCACCAACAATATATCAGTGCTCCAGTTTTTCCACTTCCCCTCTACTGTTTGTCATTATCTTTTCCTGTCATTTTAATCAATGTTAGAGGTGTGTAATGTTTAGAGTTGTCTTGATTTGCATTTTTCTCATCAATAGTCATTTAGAACACCTTTTCATATTACTAGAAATAGTTTCAATTTCTTCATCTGATAATTATCTGTTCATATCCTTTGACCATTTATCAATTGGAGAATGATTTGAATTCTTATAAATCCTGAGTCAATTTTCTATATATTTTAGAAATGAGGCCTTTATCAGAACCTTTGAATGTAAAAATGTTTTCCCACTTTATTGCTTTCCTTCTAATCTTGTCTAGAGTCTGATGAATTTTGTTATTAGTTTTTCCTAGTTCTTTACAATAATACTTTGGCAGATTGATTGGTATGGCACTGAACAAGTAGATCAATTTAGGCAGAATTATCATTATTATTATTTTATCTTAGTCTGCCCCTTGGCATTGGTAACTTTGCAATTGTTTAGATCTGACTTTATTTCTGTGAGAAGTGTTTTATAATTTTGTTCATATAGTTCTTCAGTTTGTCTTAGCAAGTAGAAACACAAATATTTTATTTTGTCTATAATTATGGGCTGTGTCAGTTGTATATAGAAATGCTGATAATGGGTATATTTCATATCCTGAACTTTTGCTAAAATAATTAATTATTTACATTAGTTTTGGGGGGTAATTTTCTAGGATTCTCTAAGTATATTATTATATCATCTTCAAAGAGTAGCAGTTTTATTTCCTCATTGCCTATTCTAATTCCTTTAATTTCTTTTTCTTTTATTATTGCTAATGCCAACATTTCTAGGCCAATCTTGAATAATAGTGGTCATAATGAGCATCCTTGCCTCATTGGTCTTATTGGGAGATTTTGGGAATGCATTCAGCTTGTTTCCATTACCAAAAAAATACTTTTGGCTTTAAAGATATACTGCTTTTTATTTTAAGGAAAGCTCTCTTTATTCCTATGCTTTATATTAGTGTTTTTAATAGGAATAGGTACTGTATTTTTTTTAAAGAAATGTTTCTGCATCTATTAAGATTATCATATTATTTCTGTTGATTTTACTATTCATTTGTCGATTCTGGTAATAGTTTTCTGGATATTGAACCACTCGTGCATTCCTAGTATAAATCCCACCTGGTCATGGTGTATGTCCCTGCATATAAGTTGCTGCAATCTCTTTCCTGATATTTTATTTAATTTTTTTTTGCATCAATATTCATTAGGGAAATTGGTCTGTAATTTTCTTTCTCTGTTTTGGTCTTCCTGGTTTAGGTATCATTACCATATTTGTGTCATAGAAAGAATATGACAGGACTCTTTTAAACTATTTTTCCAAATTATTTACAAAGTGTTGAAATTAATTGTTCTTTAAATTTTTGGTGGAATGCATTTGCAAATATATCTGGTTCTGGGGATTTTTTCCAATAATTATTATTAGTAAAAATAGCAATAATAATAATTTCCAATTGGTTTTTATTTCATCATTCTCTGCCTCTTTATTGAATATAATTTTTATTGCTTTGTGATCTAAAAAGGAAGCATTTACTCATTTTGCCTTTCTGCATTTGAATGTGAAGTTTTTATACATTAATACATGTCATTTGTTGTGTAGGTGCCATGTGCTACCAAAAAAAAAAATTCATTTTTATCTCTTCAATTTTCACCAGAAGTCTATTAAACCTAGCTTTTCTAGGATCCAGGTAATCTCCCTGATTTCTTTCTTGTTTATTTTGTTATTATATTTCTCTGATTTTGTTATTAGATTTATCTGATTCTGGAAGGAGAAGGTTGATGTACCCCAATAATATACTTTTGCTATCGATTTCTTTTTGTAAGTGCCTTAATATATCGTCTAGGACTTTGTATGCTCTAACACTTGGTGCATATACAGTTTATATACTTACTATTTCATTGTTTATGATACCCTTTATCATGATGCACTTTCCTTTCTTATGAATTTTAATTAGATCTATTCATTTTGTTTTATCTAAGATAAGAATAGCTATGCCTGCTTTTTTTTTTTAACTTCACCTGAAATATAATAAATTCTATTCCAGCCTGTTACCTTAACTCTTTATGTGTCTCTGTGTGTCAAATGTACTTTTTGGTACACAATATAGTGTATAATTCTGATTTTTTAATCTATTCTGTTATTTGCTTCTATATTGTGGGAGAGTTTATCCCATTCACTTCCACAATTATGATTGCCACTTCTGTATTTCCCTCCTTCATATGTTTTCCCCTGTATATACTTTTGTTCTGTTTCCACACTTAGTAGTCTTTGGGTTTTTTTTGACTCACCCACTCACTACCTTATCATCTATCACCCTTCCATACTTCTCATACCTTTTTAAATTAGTGTTTCTGCCTTCTCTTCTATGCAGGCCCTCCTTTTTCTTTCCTCTTTCTTGTTTTTCTTTATAGGATTACATAAATGCCTATACCCAACTGAATGATTAAGTTATTCCCTTAATGAGAGATCAAGCTCCCACTCTATGCTCATCTACTTCCCTTCTTTCCCTCCATTATAAGAGGTCTTTTCTGCCCCTTCATGTGATTTAATTTGTCCCAGAATACATCCCCTTTCCTCTTCTCCCAGTATAGTCCTTTTTCAGCTTATAATTTCTTTTTCTTTGAAATCTTTACATCATATTCCATTCACAACCATATCTTCCATACGTATGATGTTTGTCACCTGTCTGCCTCAGTACCAGAAACAGTTCTCAAGAGTTACAGATATCATTTTCCATCTAGGTATTTAAACAGTTTAAGTTTTAAATAATATATATTTCCCTTGTTTATCTTTCTGTGCTTCTCTGGATTTCTGATTGAATTTTCTGTTTAATTCTATTTTTTCAATAGAAATGATTAAAAGTCTCTTAATTTATTAAAAACTCATTACCATCTCTGAAAGATGATGCTCAGCCTCAATGGGTAATTAATTCCTCTATATAAACCAAGTGCGTTGCCTTATAGAATATGAGATTCCAGACCCTCCAGTCATGTATTATAGAAGCTGATAGATTCTGGGCAATCCTGACTGTTGCTCCTTAATATCTGGTTTTTATGTGTCTGGGAGATCATAGTATTTTTTCTTGAGATTGTTGTTCTGGTGTCTTCCAACAATGTTCCTGAGGTTTTTTCTTCAGGGATCTCTTTTTCTGAAGGTGATTGATGGATTCTTTCAATGACTATTTCCCCTTTTGTTTCTAGAATCTGTTTGTTGTATATAGTAGGTTTTAGCAAGATGTAGTTTCCTTGTTTATTTCTTTTAATTAGATTGTTCTTACTTTTTCTTTGTGAGAGATCATATTTGCTACCCTTGCCTATTTTTTCCTACTTCAACTGAAGCACAATAGATTCTGCTGCAAACTCTACTTTTAAATCTAATTTTATATCTTTCTTTTAAGTATGTTTCTTGTAAATTTGTTAGAATTTTTTCTAATCCATTTTTCTATCTGTTTCCATTTTATGTATGAATTCATTTCATTCACCTTCATAATTATGATTGCTAATCATGCAGTTTTCTCTATACCATATTCTTCTGTTTATCTTTATCTCCTTCAAAAGTCTATTTTACTTCTGAGCACTGTCTTGCTTTATCTGCTTATTGATTTTCTCCTTTCTCACAACATTTTCTCTTAGTGTTTCTAAGATATCTTAGAAAGATATCTTTTTCATATCTCTGTTGAACAACATAAATAAATATATATTTTGTGTTTATATTATGTGTATGTGTCTGCGTGTATACATATGTACATATATTTCTCTTGTTCAAGTGATCCAGAGTAAAGTACAGTTCAAGCATTGTCCCTACAGTTTTCTACTCCAAAATAAAAGCTCTTTCATGCATGTCTTTTCTTACATGAGATAATTTTCCACATTCTTTTTCTCCCTTCCCACCTCTTCCAGTGCTTTCTTTTCATTTCTATAATTATTAAATCTAGTGATTTTTTTTTTATTTTTTAAATATTCCAATATAATTGACCAATATCCATGCTTCTATCTTTCTAGATTCCTCCTAACTATTTTAATAATGATAAAGACTTAAGGATTTACAAATATCCAATCATTTATATCCAGGAACACAAACCATTTTTTTTCCTTATTGACTACCTTATGTTATTTCTTTCATATTTACCTTTTTTCTGTAGGGTTTTGTATTTGTAGATGTTTTGCAGATTTGTACATTTTCAGATTTTCTATTTAGCTCTTGTCTTATCATCAGGAATTCTTGAAAATTCTCTTATTAAATTTCAAAACTTTTTGTGAAAGATTTTCTATTTTTTTTTCTGGATAGGGTTATTCTTGATTATAATCCTCACTTCTCTGCCTTCCTGGATATCATAATCTAAGTGTTTTACTTTTTAATGTGATTACTGGTCAAATTATCTGAGAGGCTAACTATGATTTCATCATATTTGAATGGTTTCCTTTCTGATTGCTTGAAATATATTTTTTTTCTTTTATATCTGGGAGTTCTGGTACCTTACTATACTATTTCTCAAAGTTTTCATTTTGTGACCTTTCCTAGATGATAATTGGTGTACACTTTCCATTTCTCTTTTATTCTCTGGTAGTAGGATTTTTGGGGAAATTTCTTTTATAATTTAAATATGATGTTTAGGTTCTTTTTTATTATGGTTTTTACATAGCCCTATAATCCTAAAATTATCTTTCTTCAAACGATTTTCTAGATAAATTGCTATTTCAAATATTTCTCATTTTCTCTTACCTTTCACTCTTTTCACTTTACTTTATTGTTTCCTAATGTCTCGTGGATTTGTTAGCTTCCATTTATCTAATTTAATTTTCAAGGAATTATTGTCCTTAGTGAGTTTTTGTAATGTTTTCCCATGTGATCTTAGTTTATGAGAATTTCTTCAGTGAATTTTTGTACCTTCATTTTTTTATATGATCTATTTTGCTGTTTTAAGAAGCTCTTTTTTAAATGAATTTTTCTGCCTGTTTTTGCATTTGATCAATTTGGATTTTTAAGATGGTATATTTTCACTATTTTTTCTGTCTTTCCCACTAAGCTGTTGATTATTTTTTCTTCGTTTTCTTGAATCACTATAATTTTTTCCCAATTTTTCTCTACCATTATTTGATTTAAAAATCATTTTTAATCCAACCATTCTGCATGGAACTATGCAAGAACTATGCATTCTGGAAGTATGCCCAAAGGACAATAAAACTCTGCATACTCTTTCACCCAGCAGTCCCACTATAATCAAGGGAAATCATAAAGGAGAGGAAAAGGAGAGAAAAATGTTTATAGCAACTGTTTTTGTGATAGCAAAGGATTAGAAAATGAGTAAATGCCCATCAGGTGAGAAAAGGCTGAATAAGTTGTGGCATATGATGGTAATAGAATATCATTGGTCTAATAAAATGATAAACAATCTGATTTTAGAAATGTCTGGACAGATTTACATGAACCGATGCTAAGTGAAACAAGCAGAACTAGGAATGCATTGTACATAGTAACAACAAGACTCTGCAATGAAAAACTTGATTTTTCTGAATGCAAATGATTGACTCCATCATAGTTCTACTGGAATTTGTCTAAATCATTTCATTGTTGAAAAAGCCCCATCCATCAGAGTTTCCAGTTGTTTGCCACTACAAAAAAAGGCTGCTACAAACATTTTTGCACACGTGGGTCATTTTCCCTTTTTTATGATCTTTTTGAGATACAGACCCAGTGAAGAACACTGAACCAAAGAACATGTACAATTTCATGGTCCTTTGCCCATAACTTTAAATAGTACATTGTATATTCTAAGGAATTATTTTCTCCACTCAGTTTTGTTCCTTTCTTTTCTAAGCTGTTGCCTCTCTCTTGCATACTTCTCATTTTTTTTCTCATTTTTCTTCTACCTCTTTTATTTGCCTTTTAAAATCTTTTAAGAGCACTTCCAAGAAACCTCTTTGGGCTTGATATGACTTCATTTAATTCTTTGAGATTTCCTCTGTGGGCATTTTGCCTTTATCAGAGTTGGTGTTTTGATCTTCCCTGTCCGCATAATAGTTTTCTATGGTTAAAGTTCTTTTCTGTTTCTTGCTTATTTTCTTTTTTTTTTTCTCTTTTTGTATTTACTCTATTGTCACTTTTATGGTCAACCTCTGATTCTGGGGTAAAAGGGGTGCTATCCCATCTTCCTATGTAGTTTTGAACCTTGGCTTTGAGCATAGGGGTCCCTTGTGTTTGATTTTGCTCACAGTAGGGAACTACTTTCTTTGCTCTTTCTGGAAAGCCTAGTTTGTCATAATTTGCCTTCTGAGCTGGGTCTGGAGGCTGCCCCATTGATTTGATTTGCAGGACTGAGTCAGGACCAATGGTCTCAGTTACTGATCTACTGTGTTTAAGACCCTCTTGCTGGCTTTCCAATAATCTGTCTGGAGTTGTACTGAACACCCCTTTTACCCCAATGATACTGATATTTCTTGAATTTTTTCCAATCTGTTTTGAGCTAAAGAGTGAGTTAAAGAGCTAGAGAGATTTCATCAGACTCTATTCAGAGGCTTGGTTTTATGTAGTTTTGGAGGAAACTGAAAGAGCTTGAGCAGCTTCCTGACTTCACTCCACCATTGTGACTCAGTCCCCAGAACTCCAGCATCATCTTTTTGTCATATTTATTATTATGACATTTGTCAATATATATAATCCTGTGTGTAGGTCTTGAGATATTATTATAACAACTTTCAAATAACATGGAAGTAAATGCATTTAATCATGATGGTTATCATAAATGTTATTTTTTAAAAATTACTAATTTTAAAATAATTGTCCTCTTAGCTGTATTTATGCCATCATATTTCAAAAAGATCTTTCTCAAACCCCAGGCTTTGCATTCCCATCTTTCAAAATCATTCAAGACACTAATTCTCTTTTTTATAATTGTTCTGTGTATTCTCGTGACAACTATAAAAAGAGTAATCAGAGATAAAGTCCAAAGTCTTTATTATCTCCTTCACAGTCTGTCTCCTTTGCCTGGGGCCCAGCTAGTTTTCTGGAGGCCCTCTGGAATGAGTCTTGGTTTCAGTGGAGGAATGCAGGAGGCTGAAGAGCCATCAGAGGCTGGTCAAGTCTTCTCTCCCAAAGTGCAGGAGGCAGGAGAGCCACTACAAGGCTGATCAAAGATGGAATCTCTTTCTTCTCAGTGGAGAAGTAAAGGGTACAAGACAGCCACCAGGAAGGTCTTTATCTTGGAGTCTGTCTCCCTCCCAGATCTCTTAGCTCTTATATACTCTATTATAAGTACATCATCATAGGTGTAAATTTTGTAGAATAGGTGTCAACTTGTAGAACTATACTAAGTACATGTAAATTAGAGAATCATTATCTTAATTCTACTGAGTTAACACCTTGTTGTAAGATTAAATCAATCATACTGAGCCTTAAATATATTTCTCCAGAGTTCCTGACTTTACAATTCCCTCTAAGTTACAGCCTCCACTTCCACCAATACTTTCACTTACAGATTGGATCTTCATTCAATGAACATTTATTAGCTGCCTACTATCTGACAGGCATTGGGCTGAGCATCGTGAATATAAATAAGAATTTTTTTAAAAGCAAAAACTTTTGTTCTTAAGGAACTCACAATTTAGTAGGGGAGACAAAAATATTAAAACAAACTTTCTAGAGGTTAGAAAGGAAATAATTGACAGAAGAAAAGAATGAGAATTAAAAGGGGTTGGGAAAGGTTTTCTGAAACAAGCAGAATTTTAGTTGGAATTTGAAAGAAGCCAGTAAGCACAGATGAAAAAAAAAGAGCATTCATGGCAGAGAAAATGCCCTAGAACCAAGAATTGGACTATCTGATTCATGGAGTAAGAAAGCAATTATTAATTATAGTTTTATGTAAAGTTGTTTTCCTAGTTACTATGCAACTAGGTAAAGTTATTCTCTAGAAAATGGAAATAATCTACTGTAGGAGATATTAAGAAAATAAATAGCATCTGGCCTTGTTTTGTTCTTACAAAGCTAGGTATAAAGATCTTACTGTCAATTTTGACAGTAACCACTAGAGAGAAAAATGTGTATTAGGAAAGATATATTTTGATTTTTAACTACTTTTAAATTGTAAAAGGCTCAATCCCCAAATTAGACATTTTTCTTTGAATATGACAGTGGAATATTGAAAGCTTTTAGCTGCCATAAACTTATAGGTAAAAATATTTATCACAAGAGTACAGACAAATATCAATGAGAAGGTGTTTTCATGCTGCCCAAGAAGCAAATTTAAGTTTAGACTGAGTTCAAAATGATATATTCAGAAGTGACTGTTCAAAGGCACTATTAACTAAACATTCACTCACAATCTATATAAGGCTGACTGCCACCTATTGACTATTTTTTCATAAACATTGTCTTCTTTAATGTTGTATCAATGCACACTGTGATTTTTTTTTCTTACTGTTTCAAAAAGTGCTATTTGTTCATCCCCTATGGTTCACCTTAGGAAGCCAAAACTAAATTTTTAAAGTATTTCTTTCTTTCCAAAGAAGAACTAGGTTTCTGCTATTTCTCTGAAAAAAAAAATTAGAACATTATCTAAATTCAGTCCTAAACTAGATACCTCGCTTCATTTTTTTAGACACTCCACTTGGGAGGAAATGGGTGGCAATGTGGGACTCTCACATCCACTTCATTAAGAGTAAGTGAGGTTCCTTAGGAAGCACAAGAAGGTAAATTGTGACAGAGCTATTTACAAGGCAGTTGACTGTTTGGTTAACCAATCCATTTCCTTTACTTATTAGTGACTTTAGAAAAGAAATAAAATGCTGTCATTGTCACTTTTCCTGCTATTGTTAATTGACCCTAAACTTAACAATATACCAAAGTATGTAGCTAGTTTATGGGCCCTGAATAGATAACTAAATTATATGCTATATGGGTTAACATAGATTCTGCTTTTCTCAGAACTAATAAAAAGTCAAATATTGTACACTTTAATTTTTTTTATATCCCCTAAACTTTGAAGTCTAGTCTCAAAACACTAAGCCATATCCATTAAAAAAAAAAAAAAATCTTTGATGGGGCAGCTAGGTGGTGCAGTGACTACAACACCAGCCCTGAAAACAGGAGGACCTTAGTTCAAATCTGGCCTCAAACACTTAACACTGTGTGACCCTGAGCAAGTCACTTAACTCCAATTGCCTCAGGGAAAAAAATATTTGATATTCAGAATACTATTGAGCTATTCTTTGAACTCAAAGGCCTCTAATTTTAAGGCTAATTAACATCATTTGCTTACTTTATTAATATTTTTTGATGATTTGATTATTGATCTACTGAAGAGCAGTTTGACACCAAACTGGTGTAAGGTAATAATAATTATCAGAGATTTTAAGGTAAAACATGAAGTTGTATACGTTTGGCTCTCAACATCTCTAGCCTACTAGTTTTTCACTTTTTCTAGTTCATGACATCTATCAATAGCGATACTGGCAACAAATATTGGTTGGTCTTTATATACAAGGATACTCTCAAGGAAGTGGATAAATTTCATTCAAATCAGAGAATAACATTGGTCATTATTTAAAGCATTGCCTATTTCAGAACAATTTTGAATCTGAAAAGGATAAAAAACTTAAACTAAAGGAACAGTTCAGTTGTCTTCAATTGTGTCAAACTCTACAATCTCATTTGAGGTTTTCTTGACAAAGATACTTAAAAAAAAAAAACAAAAAAAAAAAACTGATTATTCCCTTCTTCAGTTAATTTCATCGAAGAGTAAACTCAGCCCATCAGGGTTAAGTAACTTGCTCAGGGTTATACATATGTTAAGTGTCTGAGGGCAGATTTCAACTAAGTCTGTTTTCTTGACTCCAGGCCTGGCACCCTATCGTGCCTCCTAACTGTGCTGATGAAAGACTTAACTATGGTGAATCCATTTTGAAGAATAAGCAGAAGAACAAAATAGAGCCTAGTTTGGCTCTATTCCACAGATGGAAATCGCCTATAGTTTCTTTACAATACTAACTAGACAGTAATTGATATTGATGTTTGAATTTTAATTAATGTCACATTCATATATGCAAAAGACACAAAATGTTTTACTCATCTAGGCTTCATGAATGTATGCTAAAGTCTATGAAGCATTTTTTTTATGTACAAGTCATTTCTCTTTTCCTTTTCCTTCTCCTTCCCTCTCCTCTTTTCTCTTTTCTTTTTCTTCCTTTCCTTTTCCTTTCCCAATGGCAAATTCATGATTCATATTCCCTTAGATAATACTGATTTTTTTTTTTTTTGGGAAAAAGAGGGATTGAGCTCTACCAATTTACATTAGCAACTTATATGCAACTTTGAGTCTTAGAGAGCTACCCAATTCATTGAAAGAAAAGGTAAGTAGTTCTTTATGTGACCATGGTTGGGATTAAACCCAGATCTCTCTTACCTTTTTGCTCTAAGTCCAACTTTTCATGTGCTATGCATGCATTCACAACTCATAGTAATTTTACCTGACTTTAAGAGCTTAAGGAAAATATTCTAAATAGTTCAATTGGAGAAAAATACAATAAATTTCGGTGGTTACTTAAAAGTATCATCATACCAGGTAATTTGTGGTATCATAGCTTTATCTTTTGGATTTGAAAGGTGAATGCAATAGGTAGGTGTTTAAGCAAGGAACCAAGTAAAGCAGAGAAAATGATAAGAGAAGATTAAAAGAAAGTTGCAGAGAAATAAGAGATAGTTATAAGAAAAATGAATTCATTATTTTAAAAACCACTTCTTTTTTTGCCATTTTCCTTTGATAGAAACCATTAATCCATCAACAAGCATTTATTAAGTGCTGATTTTTTGCCAGTCACAGTACTGAGCTCTATGGTCACAAAGAAAACCAGGCTAACACTAGGAAGGAATAATATTTTCAAACATTCATAAAATGGTAGAGCGGAAAGAGATCTTGATGTTTATCTGATCTATACATTCAAGTTTTGAAATACAAAAAGTATAGAGTAAAGAAGTGAAATTGTATTCTTAACGTCCGACAATTAATTACTGACACAATTGAAAACAGAAACTACATCTCAGCTTTCCCCTTCAATGATCCTTTCATTACATCTGGTTTTTCAGCTTATTTCTTTCATCACTTCAAAATTTTTATGCTAATTTTAGGCTGAACACATAATATGCTCCAAAATCAGGAAGTGAATTTGGCAAATACATTCAGATAAGAACAATTATCTGATAATTAAGGCACTGCATATCTAATTCTGGAATGATACACCAAACTGGGAAGCTGTTTATATGAAAAAGATTCACCTGGTATTCTGGCTCAACAAGTTGGTTTCAAATCCGGCTCATTTTAGAGTTCCATATTAGAAATTTTAATACTTAAAAAATCTTCATGAAATAAAAAAATGAATCTGAATATGCCTGTGCTTTAGGAATACCATTCATGTTTTAACACTGAACAATAACATCATTTTTTTCCTACAGGAAGGTAGATATCCTTTACATAAATAAGATAAACTCAGAGATACATACACATACATGAAACGTAGTATATGCTGTCAATAGAAATAGGGTTTTGTGTAAAATGAAATGTTTAAAGAAGTAAAGACACAGTAGGTAATTCAGAGGATAAAGTATTAGACTTGAAGTCAATAAAACCTGAATTCAAATCACTTGAATACTTATCAGCTATGTGACAAGGGATGAGTAATTTCACCTCTGTCTGCTTCATTGTTCTTATGAATAAAATGTGGATATTGATAGCATTAAAATTCCCAGAATTATTTGGAGTATGAAATGATATAGTATTTATACAGCAATTCATAAACCTCAAAGTGCTATATAAACTTTAGCTACTATTATTATTATCTAAATTTCATTTATTTATTTATTTATTTATTTTTATTATAGCTTTTTTTAAAAAATAACTTTTTATCGACAGAACCCACACCAGAGTAATTTTTTACAACATTATCCCTTGCACTCACTTCTGTTCCAGTTTTTCCCTTCCCTTCCTCCACCCCCTCCCCCAGATGGCAAGTAGTCCTATGCATGTTAAATAGGTTACAGCATATCCTAGATACAATATATGGGTACATAACCGAACAGTTCTCTTGTTGCACAGAAAGAATTGGATTCAGAAGGTATAAATAACCCAGGAAGAAAAACAAAAATGCAAGCAATTTACATTCATTTCTCAGTGTTCTTTCTTTGGGTGTAGCTGCTTCTGTCCATCCTTGAGCAATTGAAACTGAGTTAGATCTCTTTGTTGAAAATATCCACTTACATCAGAATACATCCTCATACAGTATCGTTGTTGAGGTATATAATGATCTCCTAGTTCTGCTCATTTCACTTAACATCAGTTCATGTAAGTCTCGACAATCCTCTCTGTATTCATCCTGCTGGTCATTTTTCACAGGACAGTAATATTCCATGACATTCATATACTACAATTTACTCAACCATTCTCCAATTGATGGGCATTCATTCATTTTCCGGCTTCTAGCCACTACAAACAGGGCTGCCAGAAACATACAGGTCCCTTTCCCTTCTTTACTATCTCTTTGGGGTATAAGCCCAGTAGAAACACTGCTGGATCAAAGGGTATGCACAGTTTGATAACTTTTTGAGCATAGTTCCAAATTGCTCTCCAGAATGGCTGGATGTGTTCACAATTCCACCAACAATGTATCAGTGTCTCTGTTTTCCCACATCCCCTCCAACATTCCACATTATCTTTCCATCATTCTAACAAATCTGACAGGTGTGTAGTGGTATCTCAGAGTTGTCTTAATTTGTATTTCTAATGATTAATAATTATAATGATTAATCTAATGATTAATAATGATTTGGAGGATATTTTCATATGGCTAGAAATAGTTTCAATTTCTTCATCTGAGAATTGTCTGTCCATATCCTTTGACCATTTATCAATTGGAAAACGGCTTGATTTCTTATAAATTAGAGTCAATTCTCTATATATTTTGGAAATGAGACCTTTATCAGAACCTTTGACTGTAAAAATGTTTTCCCAGTTTATTGTTTCCCTTCTAATTTTGTCTGTGTTAGTTTTGTTTGTACAAAAACTTTTCAATTTGATATAATCAAAATTTTCTATTTTGTGGTCAATAGTGATCTCTAGTTCTTCCTTGGTCATAAATTCCTTCCTCTTCCACAGGTCTGAGAGGTAAAGTATCCTATGCTCTTCCAATTTATTTATAATCTCATTCTTTATGCCTAGGTCATGAACTCATTTTGACCTTATCTTGGTGTACGGTGTTAAGTGTGGGTCGATGCCTAGTTTCTGCCATACTAATTTCCAATTTTCCCAGCAATTTTTGTCAAATAACATGTTCTTATTCCAAAAACTGGGATCTTTGAGTTTGTCAAACACTAAATTATTAAAGTTATTGGCTGTTTTGTCCTTTGAACCTAATCTATTCCATTTATCAACTAGTCTATTTCTTAGCCAATACCAGATGGTTTTAGTAACCCTCACTTTATAACATAATTTTAGATCGGGTACAGCTAGGACACCTTCATTTGATTTTTTTTTCATTAATTTCCTTGAAATTCTTGACCTTTTGTTTTTCCATATGAACTTTGTTGTTATTTTTTCTAGGTCATCAAAATAGTTTTTTGAGAGTCTGATTGGTATTTCAAATTTCATTTCAATACTCAACACCAAAAAGCTAAGTCTTCAGTAAAGAAATTAATTCTGATGTCTAAAAGCAGATAAATACATATTTATGTTTAAAAATGCACACATGCACAAACATATATATGGGGTGTTATGTACACATATATGTAAATAGGTGTAAAATATGTAAAATAGATTTCAGAAAGAGGCTGAGACAGAGAGAGAGAGAGAGAGAGAGAGAGAGAGAGAGAAGAGAGTGAGAGTTTTTGTTTATTACAACAATTCTGTAAGATAAGTAGAACAGGAACTTCCTATGTTTTAATGTTGAATTTAGATAGTTTAAATTACTTGCTCAAGATCATTCATAAGTAGAAGAGTCAGAAGATCTGAGAGCAAACTAAAGCTATTTGATTACTGGTCCAACCTCCATTCAATTGACTTCTCTATCTTTTCCTTTTTAAAATGTAAAACTGCACTTACATAAGACTTCTGGAATAGAGTCAAGATAGTGAATCCAGAAAGTTCTCAAGCTTTTAGTTTTCCTTGAAAACCACTTGCTACCAAGCCTCTGAACAGAGTTTGACCAAACAAAACCACTCTTTACCTCAAGATAGACTGGGAAAACTTCAATATAGGTCAGTCTCACTAGAGTGAAAAGAATATTCAGCTCAGCTCAGATAGACTGGGAAAGTAAGTGAGAGGGTCTTAACTATAGCAGATCAGCAACTAAGACTCTCAGTCCTGACTCAATAGAGGAGTAAATCAGTGGGATAGTTTCCAGTCCCAGCTTAGAAGCCACAATCTGGGAAACTAAGCTCTCTGCTGAAAAGAGCAAGCAAAAAATGCCCCCTGCAAACATAAAAGTCTCTTTCCCTCAAAACCAAGGCTTAGAATCTCACAGGAAGCTTGAACAGTGCTCCTTTTTCTCCAGGAGCAGAACTCAACCATAAAAGTAAAAGAAAAAAAAAAAATTAGCAAGAAACAGAAAAGAATCTTGTCCATAGAAAGCTACAATGGTGACAGGACAGATCTAAACACAAACTCAGATGAGGACAAAATATGCCCAAAAGAAATCTGAGAGTGATATGAATTTGTCTCAGACCCAAAGAGGCTTCTTGGAATGTTGATAAAAGACTTTAAAAGACAAGTAGGGGAAGTAGAAGAAAAAATAAGAAAGTAAATGAGAGATCTATGAAAAAGTCAACAGCTTGGAAAAGGAAGGGAAAAAATGTCTGAAGAATGCACATCCTTAAAAAGTAGAAAATTAACCAGTTGGAAAAAGACATATAAAAGATAACTGAAGTTAAAATCTAGAACAGAGCAAATGGAAAGTAATGATTCTGTGAGAAAGCCTGAATCTATAAAACTAAAAATGAAAAAAATGGAAAACCACTAATATTTTTGGGATATTCATTATATATGTGCACACATATATGCCTACATTTTTATGTCGTATAAGTTCATTATTATATGGAATAAGGTGAAGGAGGAAGAGGAAGAAAGGAAAAAGAAGAGAAGTGAAGAAGAGGAGGAAGAAAAGTCAATGGTTGGTAAATGGATTTGTAATCATATGATTTCAACTTGAGCTTCAGATCTATGACTTTGTACAAGTAATGTAAACCCTTTAGATCCAATAATATAATAAATAAAGCCCTTCTTATATTTATCTCACAGAATTGTAAGAATCAAATCTGGTCAGATAGATGCAAGTGACTCGAAAATTGAAATATCTTAATATAAGGAGTGAAATTCAGACACTCCTTCAGTTTGGAATAAAGAGTAATTTATAGATAGAAAAAGATAGTATAGATAGTTTAATGAATACAGGAAAGACTCAGTACCAAAAGTATTTTATGAGTTTGTATACATTCTAATAAGCTTTGCTCATTATTGGTATGTTTCAGTATCTCTGGAATCTTCATGTAATAGACTGATAATGTCTGGAAAAGACTACATTCTCTGTGGTTTTCTACCTCAATATAGAACACATAAACACTGACCTGTTCAGAGTGCTTAAATTAGTCAATATGATTTATAGAATCAATTGTATGAACTGTCATTATGACATTTTATCCCATTTAAAATGCAGCCTCATTATTAAAAACAAAATTTCACTTAAATAAAGTTCAATTCAGTAAACACTTAATATGTGCTAGGTAGTCTACAAAAAATTAATTATAGTTCCTGTCCTCTTGTATCTAATGGGGGGAAACAATGCACAAAAAGAAGTTTAGGAGAATCAGCAACAGAAGGTATTCAGTTCTTCAGGACATTTGGCTCCATTGAGTTGAAACCAAGCAGAACTGCAGCTATAAAGTGGAGTAGATTGGAAAATTCAAATGCTATCCTCTATTAAAGGAAAGTTTTGGGAAAGGACACTCTCCAATTCTTTAAACAGAAGGGAGAGGAAGCTGAGGGAGATGGGAAGGAGTTTAAGTATCCACTTCTGAGTTAGAAGAATTGTGATAAGATCAAGTGGTCAGCTAATCTTGGGAGCTACATCTTGTTCAGTTAAATTGAAAGCAGAACTATAGATAGAAAATGGCATGTCCTGTATGTGATATTAAGCACAAGTATATATTTCCTTGAATTCTTTTTGTATGAGCCTTTCATGAGTAGTAGTTTATATGCTATCAATAAATTATAGTTATATTAGAAGCTCTTATGACTTTAGTTCTATTACACGATGCCCAAAATTAGACTAATGCAGGATATTGTTATTTCAAAATTCTTGAAATTTTAATCTCTTCAGAGTTGGCATAATTATAAAATAAATATGTGTAAATCCTTATAGAATATGCAGATAAAAAGGAAAACCAGCAGCTTCTATTTATCATACTTTAACAGAGGTCATTTTTTGTCAACTACTGCTAAAAAAATTAACTTTCTTTGCTTTTATTAGAATATTTTGGCTCTTTATTATATCTGCCAATCATCAACATGAGACATTTATCTCTTAAATTAAATTCAAAATCTAACTTCATCTTGAAAGAAGTCTAACACTGATCAAAAAGTAAAAGCAATGATATTGATCATCCCTATGTTTCCAAAGGACAGTCTAGTTTTAGCTTAGCATTAAGAAAGCATGAGGTTTTATCAGTAGTCCCAAGTTACATCTGAAGGAATTAATTTAGACACATATTGGATTAAAACATAGATCTATATCTTTTTATAATATGTTAAATTGACTTGAATCAGGTAAAGAAACCCTATTTTTGTCTTGGCATCCTGGAAATAATTTCTCATATCACAGAAATTTTAAAAGTGTCAGGGTAGATTATGGAAATCACAGGCAGGATTATTTTGTGCTAATTAGGATGATTTATAAAACTTTAAAAGAGAAAAAGGTAATAACTAGGATTGAGCATAGCTTCAGTAACTAGAAATTATACTAAACTAATCTTAACTTCTTTTAAGTCAGGATTTCTAAACTAGAAGTTGATAGAATCCTAGAGATACAATCCATCAAAATTTCACAAAAAGATTAATAAAATCTTTCACAACATCACTTTGAGCAAAAGAAACGTGTGCTATATTTGAATAAATGGCTAAAAAATTCATTTTAATAACATATTTTTATTTTCAAAATACATGAAAAGATAGTTTTCAACATTCACCCTTGCAAAACTTTGTTCCAAATTTTCTTCCTCCATTTTCCCATCTGATACCCTAGATAGAAAGTAATCCAATAATGTTAAACATGTGTAAAACATATGTATAAATATGAAATAAACACATTTCACATTTATCATGTTGCACAAGAAAAATCAAAACAAAAAGGAAAAAAAGAAAAAGAAAAACAAGCAAACATACAACAAAAAAGATAAAAATATCATGTTGTGATCCACATTTTGAACCCACAGTCCTCTTTCTGGATGCAAATGGTTTTCTCCATCACAAGTCTATTTGAATGGGCCTGAATCACCTTATTGGTGGAAAAAACGTAAGTCCATCAGTCCAACCAAAACACATAATCTTGCTGTTACAATGTTCTCTTACCTCTACTCACTTCATTTAGCATCAGTTCATGTAACTCTCCCCAGGCCTTTCTCAAATCATCTGGCTGACTGTTTCTTATAAATTTCATTAGATTTACATACCATAAATTATTCAATTATTCCCCAATTGAGGCACATACATTAAATTTCCACTTGTCCAGGATCCTAGGATAAGTCATTATCACTACAAAAAGGGCTGCTACAAACATTTTTTGCACATGTGAGTCCTTTTTTTCCCCCTTTTTTATGATCTCTTTGAGATACAAACCTAGCAGAAATACTGATGGAGCTAAGGATATGCACAGCTTGATAGCCCTTTGGGCATAGTTTCAAATTGCTCTTGAGAATGGTTGGATTAGTTCACAATTGCACCAACCATGTATTAGTGTACCAATTTTCTAATATCCCTTCCAACATTTATCATTATCTTTTCCTGTAATCTTAGCCAATGAAAGGTATGTAGTGATACTGTAGAGTTGCCTTAATTTGCATTTCTCTAATCAATAGTGATTTGGAGCATTTTTTCATATGACTAAAAATGGCTTTAATATCTTCCTCTGAAAATTATCTGTTCATATCCTTTGATCATTTTTCAATTAAAAAATGGGCTTGTATTCTTAGAAATTTCAGTCAATTATCTAAATATTTTAGAAATAAGACCTTTATCAGAATCCTTAGATATAAAATTCCCCTAGTTTTCTACTTCTATTCTAATAAAGGCTGCATTGCTTCTGTTTGCTAAAAAAAATATTTTAATATTATCAAAATTATTCATCTTACATTCCATAATATTCTCTATCTCTTCTTTGGCGATAAATTCCTTCCCTCTCCACAAATCTGAGAAGTAGACTATTCTTGGGAACAAATATTTTCATGGAATGGTTATATATCATCTTGGCAGCTTACATAATACAATGGATAAAATACAAAGCCTGAAGTTAAGAAGACTCATCTTCCTGAATTTTCATCCAGCCTCATATAATTACTAGCTATGTGAAGCTGAGCAAGTCGCTTAACACCTTTTGCTTAAGTCCTTCATCTGTAGAATCAGTTGGAGAAGTAAATGGCAAAGCACTCTAGTATATTTGTCAAAAAATGAGGTCATGAAAAGTTAGAAATGACTACAATGACTGAACATTTATCAGGTTCTTTTAACATAATGACTGTCAACTTCCTCTGATCTCTGGTATAATCACCCGAAAAAGAGGATGTCAGTATTACCAGGGATCAAAATTCTGCCCAGCCAGACTGGGTTTACATTATAAACCAATCTCTGTGTGAGATATTCCCAACTCCAATGCAAAAAACAGTACAACCATAGATGAACAACAGTATTTTGGTGACACATATACTACTATTTCCCTGATTTTCCATTTTTAAGGAGATGATTAACAGAGTACACAAATTCAAATGGGAAAATGAATTTGACACTCCAAACATTATACTAAAATACTTTAGCTCAACCTTTGCTCAATTAATTTACACAAGCTCCCTGATTAAGAATTAAAGATCAGGTTTTCAAAATACAGCAGCCATACAATAAAAATGCAATTTACTCTGTTCCTTTTCCTAAAGTAACATGGTGTCTAAAACCCAGGGGGAGGAAAATACCGAGGAAATAAACTGACATATATAATCCTTTCTAAGCTTTTGACATCCTAGGGAAAAATAATTGAACTTATTCCCACCACATGGTACCCATTTAAACTTTCTTATCTTACTACTCCATTGTGCTTCTCTGTGGAAATTTGATGACTTTATGTTGGTTAAAAATACTAGGATTTAAAATTAATTTGATGGTCTTTAAAATTAGAATGAAAACAACAGAATACAATTAAACAGGGGCAAACATAAACTCTCCATTTAAATTTGGTAGAGGGGTCATCCTAAGTACAGAATAAGATTGACCTGCCTCTTCATGTGAAAAACCCTAGGTCAATAGTTGTGGGCAATTGGTTAGATAAAAAAATTCAATATGACATAGTTATTAAACCAATGAAATCAAATTATATAAATCAGCCTTTCTTTATATGTCCAACAAAGTCCAGCAGCAAGAGATAAAAAGAGAAATTCCATTTAAAATAACTAAACAGTATAAATTTCTTATGAATCTATCTCTCAAGACAAAACCTAAGGACAAATTACAAAACACTTTTCACAAAAATAAAATCAGATCTAAAAAAAATTAGAAAAATATTAATTGTTCACAATATATCAAGCCAGTATAATACAAATTTATTTTTAACTAATTTACTTATTCAGTGCCATACTAATCAAACTACCAAAAGATCATCTGATAGTGTTGGAATCCTTACTAACTGCTAACTAATTAGAGTTGATCTAATCTTACAAGAAGATTTTGGCCAGAACCTGAAACAAGGTACTAAGTAGAACTAATTAATACAAGGCTTGTGTTCACACCTTTACTCCTTGGAGTTCACAAGTATGCTAGCTTCACAAAGTAAACTTTCTAACTTCAAGGAAGTTCACACCTCCCTTAAAGCTCTTTGGGCCAGAGAGCACTATGGGAGAAAACCCATAATCCCATTCTCTCAGAAGATTCACATATAAGGCGAGACAGCCATTCCAGAATACATTTTTTCCACTTGGCTGGCTGGTGGCAGACGAAGAGCTTTCAGAGGATAAAGCTACTAGTGAAGAGTTCAGTGGACAACCAGATTCATCTTCATCTCACACCACTGTAGTTGGTGGCTGGGCTCCCCAGAAGGAGACAAGAGAGACATTCCATCTCTGTGTTGGTTGGAGGCTGAAGAAAGCAGAGGCAGAGGCTGAAGGACAGAACCTATGGATTTGGAGATATTCGGAGGGCTCTAAGCCTCTAAGCCCTGTGTTTTGAGAAGAACAAGAACTCCAACATTTGAACTCTAACATGATAGGGTTAAAAAAAAAACAGCAAAATTCACCTGGAATCACAAAAAGTCAAGAATATCAAGGAAATTAATTTTAAAAATACAAAAGAGGGTGGCCTAGCAAAACCAGATCTCAAGCTATATCATAAAGCAGTAATCATCAACACTATCCACTACTGCCTTAGAAATAGAGTGGTACACCATTAGAGTTGGATTGGCTATATAAGGTACAGTATTTAACTACCATAATAACATATTGTTGATAGATCAAAAGACCACAGGAAAGAACTAATGATTAAGAATACTGCTGGAAAAACTGGAAAACAATAGGATGCAAAATAGTTTTAGACCAACATCTCATACTATGAGTCAATACAAAGTCAAAATGGTTATATAATTTAAAAATAAAGGGTGATATAAGCAAATTAGAAAAACAAGGAATAGTCTATATGTCAGATCAAGGGGGAAGGAAGAATTCATGGCAAAATAAAAGACAGAGAGAGACAAAGCAAAATGGGATAATTTTGATTATATTAAATTTAAAAACTTTTGTATAAATAAAACTAATTCAACAAAGATTAGAAGAAAAGCAGAAAGATGAAAAACAATCATTATAGAAAATATCTTTGAGAAAGGAATCAAATACGTAGAACTGAGTCAAAATTATAAAAAATCTAAGTTATTTTCCAATTAATAAATGATCAAAGGATATGAATAGGCAGGTTAATAAATCAAAGCTATCTATAGGCATAAGAAGAAGTGCTCTAAATTGCTTTTGATTAGAGAAATGCAAATTAAAACAACTCTATGGTACCAGCACATACTTATCACATTGTCAATATGACCAAAAAAAAAAAAAAAAAAAAAAAAAGAATGTGATAAATGTTGGAGAGAATGCCGAAAAATGGGGACACTAATATATTGTACTTAGAACTGTGAACTGATTCAACTATTCTGGAAAGAAATTCAGAAATATACCCAAAGGAAAACCAAGTTGTGTATACACTTTGACCCAGAAATACTACTACTAGTACTGTATTCTAAAGAGGTTATAAAAAGGGGGAAAGTACTCGCACATGCAAAAATATTTTTGGCAGCCCTTTTCATGGTGGTAAAATATTGGAAACTGAGGGGATGTCCATCAATTGAGGAATGACAACCAATTATGGTACAGGAATGTAATGGAATACTATCACACAATAAGAAATTATGAATAGTTAGATTTCAGAAAAACTTGGAAAAAATATATGAACTGATGTAAAGTAAGATAAGCAAACCAAGGAAAATAGTATCCATGGTATCAGCAGTTCTGTGTAATAATTAAATGTGAATGGTTCAACTCTTCTCAGCAAAATAATAATTCAAAACAAATACAAAGGACCATGAAAGAAAATATTATCCACATCCAGATAAAGAACTGATAGATTTGAAATACAAATCAAAGCATTTTTTTTCATGCTATCTCTTTTCTGAGGGGGGAAATGGAACTCAATATACTTGTAAAAATGAATGCTAAAGTTTTTCTTGACATGTAATTTGAGGAAAAATGGAATAATATTTAATAAAAAATAAAACAATGAAATCCTAAGTGGTATTAATAACATCAGACTATCCCATGGAAGGTAATGCTAATTCTTGTTTGTTCTTCACTTTATTACATGTACTGTGTCCAGATCTGAGTACTATTCATTAAAAGGATCATTGACAAGATTGAGCACCCAAAGAAAGGAAATTAGAAAAGTGAGGATATGAAAAATATCATATAAAAAAAATCAATAAGAGTATTAAGAATACTGAACCTAAAGAAAATACATGAAACATACTTATTTTCATAAATACCAAAATCTATTCCATGGAAGAGTTATAGATTTATGAATAGAAATGAAAGGTAGAATTAAATAGAAATTATTTTAGGAAAGAAGTTTAGTTCTAGGTAAGAAAATACTTGCTAATAATTAGTGATTAAAAAGTTAAAGGAAATGACCATCATTGGACATGTAAACATTGAGATTAGGAAAACATCTGTCTAGATTTTTTTTATACTAACAACAATGATGACAATGTTAATATTTATACACTATCTACTATGTGACAAGCACTGTGTAAGTGCTTTACAAATATTATCTCATTTTATCCTAACAAGAACCCTGGGAATTTGCTTCTATTATTGTTTACATTTTACAGATGAAGGAACTGAGGGAGAGTAAGGACATGATCTAAAATTTTACTTCACCCTTTATTATCCCTACTGCCATTTTAGTGTTTATGTCTTGTACCATCTTCTTTATAATACATAGTTCCCTATAGAGCCTGTGTCGCTCAAAAGTCAGTTCTCCAGGTCATGAATACAATGTGACATCTATCTCTCTTCTCCTTAGGTGATCCATCTTCATTCTGGACAAAGAAGATTCCCCATGGATTCCAAAAAGGACAACTTTTGCACATAAAAGGATAAAACAAAAATAACTAAGAAAGAGTTGGTAGAGGTTAGAGAAATAATCTTATAATGAAATATATGAATCATATTCTTTTCCTGTTGCATAAAATAGATATTATCTTCAATATAGATCTATTTTAGTTGAACAATAATGATGATTTTATTAATCTAAGTCATTTAAATTGTTCAGAGATATCCTCCCCTGGACTTAATAAAGATTAATTTAACACAATTATAATAAATTTTATTTGAAACACTAGTTGGAAGAAATCAACTTAATGAGTTTTGTTATGTAAAAAATTTCATGTTTGAAGTAATTTCATAATTTGTGTAGTTTTTTTCACTTTTTGAATATATTTTAAAATCAGGGGTTTTTTTGGTTTCTTTTTCAGCTATATGTTATGTTATATCATGTTATAATATATACATGATATATTTACATAAAAGCAAATACTAGAGAAATTAGGTAAGGTAAACTAACTGGAAGTTAACTAAGAGGTGAAATAACTGAAAAAACAAATCACATAGTTTTATTTTGAAGTATATTTCTGTCACACAGTTCTGAGCATAAAAGCTATCATCAAAGCGAATAGATTTTATTGTTGTTATTATTATTATTATTATTTAGTAATAAGAGGCAAAATACCCAGTAGATATGAATTTGCCATGGAGTTGGGAAGAACTAGGTTTATAGCCTGTTTCTGACACATAGATTAATTGAACATTGGTAAACAATTTAACCCTTAGGTTTCAGGCAACGTTTAAGAATTTAACTTGAAGTCCACATTCCAAACTAAACTGTTAAAAATAATTTCTTCACCAGGAATTTCCTCTTTAAATAACGTTCCAAGAAACAGTTGGAAAATTGTCTATGTAATATACAAAGACCCATAGTCTCTAGACCTGTTTATGCAGTTGGGATTCATCTGGTCCAACTCCTTTATTTTACAGTTGATTAAATTGACACCCAAAGAGGTCCAAATACCTGGTGATAAATTATAGAAATAAATTGTTTAAATAAAAACTTTTCTGAAGACTACCCCAGCTGCTAATGCCTCCCCCTTTACATTGATAGTATTTATTATATTTAATTTATATTGGCTTATGTGCATGTAATTTCCCTCAAAATAATGTAAATTTCTAAACATTAGACATTATTTCAATTTATTTCCTCAGATCTTAGTAAAGTGCTCATTTTATAAAAGATGCTTCTAAATAGATGCTGGTTGATATTGATAGTGAATATAAAAAATAGTAAGAATTTACTTAAATCCCTTAGTGAGCTAAAATAATTTCCGTAATATGAATTGAGTTCTCTATTTCTAAAAGTATTGCTAGTTTTAATTGCTTAGCTACTGTCAGTATGATTTGCAAAAAATATTCAGAGGGGACTTCCGGTTAAGATGGCGGAGAGGAGGCTCACAGTCGCATAAGCTCCGAGCTTTCTCTCACTATCCACTTCATTACAAGCCTCTGAATCAATGCTTGACTGAAAAAAACCCACATATAGTTACCAAGAGAAGCCATCCTTGAGATCCGCCAAGAAAGGTCTGTCTTTACTGGAGGGCTGGGACGGTTTTAGATCGGGCGCAGGCTGAGGGCAGCGGCAGTGAGAGCACGGGAGCAGAGCTGAGAGGGGGTGGGGAGTGATCGCAGCCATCTCTGCGGGGAGAGCTTCGCTACAGATTTGGATACTTTACTCCAGCAGCAAGTCAGCAGCCCAGCAGAGAAGCTAAAAACACCGGGGCTGAAGAATACAACCCCAAACAGCTGGAGTCTCTCAGGACCTGGCCGCCTCCCCTTTCCCCCCCCTCAGTGACTCAGCACGCTTTGGGATCTCAGAGCGCAGGCGCAGCACAGTCCTGCTAGTGCCTCACTGCTGCCCCCTGCAGTCTGTAGAGGAAGCTCGATAACACACCCAGCCCCCCCCTGAAAGAAAGACTCCAGTTTTTTCTGCTTTTCTTTGGTAGTTTGTCTTTGATTATTAGACAGAATGAGCAAGAAGCTGAAGAGGACTTTAACCCTTGACAGCTTCTATACAGATAGAGAGCAGACTCTAAATCCTGAGGAGACTAAAAACAGGCAGTCCCCAGGTGAATCCCCAAAGGAGGAGATCATCTGTTCCTCAGCACAGATGAACCTCATAGAAGTGATTAAAAAGGCTCTCACAAGGGAGCTAGAAGAAAAATGGGGAAAGCAGAGTGAGGCTTGGGAAAAGGAGAGGGAGGCTTGGCAAAAGAGCCTGGAGAAGTCAGTTAAAGAGAGAGTGGATAAAGAAGTAAAATCCTTGAAAAATAGGATTAGTGAACTGGAAACAGAAAACAGCTCTCTAAAAAACAAAATTGGCGAAATGGAAAAAAATTCCACGGAACAAAAGAACTCAATTGGACAATTAGAAAAAGATTTTAAGAAAGTGAGTGAAGAGAATACTTCACTGAAAATCAGAATTGAACAAGTAGAATTGAATGAATCGAGGAGACAAGAAGAATCAGTCAAGCAAATCCAAAAAAATCAAACAATGGAGAAAAATGTGAAATACCTTCTGGGAAAGACAACAGACCTGGAAAACAGACCCAGGAGAGACAATCTGAGAATCATTGGACTCCCAGAAAAACATGATGAAAAAAAGAGCCTGGACACTATTTTCCAGGAAATTATCAAAGAGAACTGCCCAGAAGTCATAGGAACAGAGGAAAAAATAAACATTGAAAGGATTCATCAATCACCCACTGAAAGGGATCCTAAAATCAAAACACCAAGGAATATAGTGGCCAAATGCCAGAACCCTCAGATGAAGGAAAAAATATTGCAAGCGGCTAGAAAAACCCAATTCAAGTATCAAGGAGCCACAATAAGGATCACCCAGGATCTGGCAGCATCCACATTAAAAGATCGAAGGGCCTGGAATATGATATTCCGAAAGGCTAAGGAACTTGGTATGCAACCAAAAATAACTTACCCAGCGAGAATGAGCATCTTTTTCCAGGGAAGAAGATGGACATTCAACGAAGTAAGCGAATTTCATCTATTTCTGATGAAAAAAACAGAACTTAACAAAAAGTTTGATCTACAAATATAGAACTCAAGAGAAATCTAAAAAGGTAAAGATTAATCTTGGGAACTATATTTTGACTATATAGATGTATAAAGAATACATGTATACCTTGTTCTAGAAATTGATGTGGAAAGGACATTGTATCAGAAAAAGGGTAAAGTGGGGGTAGTACATCTCATGAAGAGGCATAGGAAACCTATTATATCTGAGAGAAAGAATGGAGGGGGATGAATATAGTGGGTATCTTACTGCCTTCAGAGTTGGCTTTAAGTGAAAAATCTTAAGACATATTCAATCTATGGTAAAACTTCTCCCACCTCATTGAAAAGTGAGAAGGGAAAAGTGAAAAGGGAAGGAATAAGCTAAGCGGAAGGGAATACGGGAACTGGGAGGGAAAGGGGTAAGATAGGGGGAGGAACTCTAAGGTGGGGGGAGGGATACTAAAAAGGGAGAGCTGTGAGAAGCAAGTGGTGCTCACAAGCTTAATACTGGGAAGGGGGGAAAGGGGAAAGAAGGGAGAAAAGCATAAACCGGGGTTAACAAGATGGCAAGTAATACAGAATTGGTCATTCTAACCATAAATGTGAATGGGGTAAACTCCCCCATAAAGAGGAAGCGGTTAGCAGAATGGATTAAAAGCCAGAATCCTACAATATGTTGTTTACAGGAAACACACCTGAAGCGGGGAGATACATGCAGGTTAAAGGTAAAAGGTTGGAGCAAAATCTACTATGCTTCAGGTGAAGTCAAAAAAGCAGGGGTAGCCATCCTGATCTCAGATCAAGCTAAAGCAAAAATTGACCTAATTAAAAGAGATAAGGAAGGACACTATATCTTGCTAAAGGGTAGCATGGATAATGAAGCACTATCTATATTAAACATATATGCACCAAGTGGGGTAGCATCTAAATTCTTAAAAGAGAAACTAAGAGAGCTGCAAGAAGAAATAGACAGTAAAGCTATAATAGTGGGAGATCTCAACCTTGCACTCTCAGAATTAGATAAATCAAACCACAAAATAAATAAGAAAGAAGTCAAAGAGGTAAATAGAATACTAGAAAAGTTAGATATGATAGATCTCTGGAGAAAATGTAATGGAGACAGAAAGGAATTCACTTTCTTTTCAGCAGTTCATGGAACCTATACAAAAATTGACCATATATTAGGACATAAAAACCTCAAACTCAAATGCAGTAAGGCAGAAATAGTAAATGCATCCTTTTCAGACCACGATGCAATGAAAATTACATTCAACAAAAAACCAGGGGGAAGTAGACCAAAAAATAATTGGAAACTAAATAATCTCATACTAAAGAATGATTGGGTGAAACAGCAAATCATAGATATAATTAAGAACTTCACCCAAGAAAATGATAATAATGAGACATCATACCAAAATGTATGGGATGCAGCCAAAGCAGTAATAAGGGGAAATTTCATATCTCTAGAGGCCTATTTGTATAAAATAGAGAAAGAGAAGATCAATGAATTGGGTTTGCAATTAAAAATGCTAGAAAAGGAACAAATTAAAAACCCCCAGTCAAACACTAAACTTGAAATTCTAAAAATAAAAGGTGAGATCAATAAAATTGAAAGTAAAAAAACTATTGAATTGATTAATAAAACTAAGAGTTGGTTCTATGAAAAAACCAACAAAATAGACAAACCCTTAGTAAATCTGATTAAAAAAAGGAAAGAGGAAAATCAAATTGTTAGTCTTAAAAATGAAAAGGGAGAACTCGCCACTAACGAAGAGGAAATTAGAGCAATAATTAGGAGTTACTTTGCCCAACTTTATGCCAATAAATTCGACAACTTAAATGAAATAGAAAAATACCTCCAAAAATATAGCTTGCCCAAACTAACAGAGGAAGAAGTAAATATCATAAACAGTCCCATCTCAGAAAAAGAAATAGAACAAACTATCAATCAACTCCCTAAGAAAAAATCCCCAGGACCAGATGGATTTACATGTGAATTCTACCAAACATTTAAAGAACAATTAACTCCAATGTTATATAAACTATTTGAAAAAATAGGGATTGAAGGAGTCCTACCAAACTCCTTTTATGACACAGACATGGTACTGATACCTAAACCAGGTAGGCTGAAAACAGAGAAAGAAAATTATAGACCAATCTCCCTAATGAATATTGATGCTAAAATCTTAAATAAAATATTAGCAAAAAGATTACAGAAAATCAACACCAGGATAATACACTATGACCAAGTAGGATTTATACCAGGAATGCAGGGCTGGTTCAATATTAGGAAAACTATTAGCATAATTGACTATATCAATAACCAAACAGATAAAAACCATATGATCATCTCAATAGATGCAGAAAAAGCATTTGATAAAATCCAACATCCATTCCTAATAAAAACACTTGAGAGCATAGGAATAAATGGACTTTTCCTTAAAATAGTCAGGAGCATATATTTAAAACCATCAGTAAGCATCATATGCAATGGGGAAAAACTGGAACCTTTCCCAGTAAGATCTGGAGTAAAGCAAGGTTGCCCACTATCACCATTATTATTTAATATCGTATTAGAAACACTAGCCTCGGCAATAAGAGTCGAGAAAGATATTAAAGGAATTAGAGTAGGCAATGAGGAAACCAAACTATCACTCTTTGCAGATGATATGATGGTATACCTAGAGAACCCCAGAGATTCTACTAAAAAGCTATTGGAAATAATTCATAATTTTAGCAAAGTAGCTGGCTACAAAATAAATCCCCATAAATCCTCAGCATTTTTATATATCACCAACAAAACCCAACAGCAAGAGATACAAAAAGAAATTCCATTCAGAATAACTGTTGATACCATAAAATATTTGGGAATCTATCTACCAAAGGAAAGTCAGGAATTATATGAGCAAAATTATAAAAAAGTCTCCACACAAATAAAGTCAGACTTAAATAATTGGAAAAATATTAAGTGCTCTTGGATCGGCCGAGCGAACATAATAAAGATGACAATACTCCCTAAACTAATCTATTTATTTAGTGCTATACCAATCAGACTTCCAAGAAAATATTTTATTGATCTAGAAAAAATAACAACAAAATTCATATGGAACAATAAAAAGTCAAGAATCTCAAGGGAATTAATGAAAAAAAAAATCAAATGAAGGTGGCCTAGCTGTACCTGATCTAAAATTATATTATAAAGCAGCAGTCACCAAAACCATTTGGTATTGGCTAAGAAATAGATTAGTGGATCAGTGGAAAAGGCTAGGTTCACAAGACAGAATAGTCAATTATAGCAATCTAGTGTTTGACAAACCCAAAGCCCCTAACTTCTGGGAAAAGAATTCATTATTTGATAAAAACTGCTGGGATAATTGGAAATTAGTATGGCAGAAATTAGGCATGGACCCACACTTAACATCATATACCAAGATAAGATCAAAATGGGTCTCTGACCTAGGCATAAAGAACGAGATTATAAATAAATTAGAGGAACATAGAATAGTTAACCTCTCAGACTTGTGGACGAGAAAGAAATTTGTGACCAAAGATGAACTAGAGACCATTACTGATCACAAAATAGAAAATTTCGATTACATCAAATTAAAAAGCCTTTGTACAAATAAAACTAATGCAAACAAGATTAGAAGGGAAGCAACAAACTGGGAAAACATTTTCACAGTTAAAGGTTCTGATAAAGGCCTCATTTCCGAAATATATAGAGAACTGACTCAAATTTATAAGAAATCAAGCCATTCTCCAATTGATAAATGGTCAAAGGATATGAACAGACAATTTTCAGAGGATGAAATTGAAACTATTACCACTCATATGAAAGAGTGTTCCAAATCATTATTGATCAGAGAAATGCAAATTAAGACAACTCTGAGATACCACTACACACCTGTCAGATTGGCTAAGATGACAGGAAAAAATAATGATGAATGTTGGAGGGGATGCGGGAAAACTGGGACACTATTGCATTGTTGGTGGAGTTGTGAATGAATCCAACCATTCTGGAGAACAATCTGGAATTATGCCCAAAAAGTTATCAAAGTGTGCATATCCTTTGATCCAGCAGTGCTACTACTGGGCTTATATCCCAAAGAGATACTAAAAAAGGGTAAGGGACCTGTATGTGTCAAAATGTTTGTGGCAGCCCTGTTTGTAGTGGCTAGAAACTGGAAAATGAATGGATGTCCATCAATTGGAGAATGGCTGTGTAAATTGTGGTATATGAATGTTATGGAATATTATTGTTCTGTAAGAAATAACCAGCAGGATGAATACAGAGAGGACTGGCGAGACTTACATGAACTGATGCTAAGTGAAATGAGCAGAACCAGGAGATCATTATACACTTCGACAACGATATTGTATGAGGACATATTTTGATGGAAGGGGATTTCTTTGACAAAGAGATCTGAGTTTCAATTGATAAATGACGGACAAAAGCAGCTACACCCAAAGAAAGAACACTGGGAAACGAATGTGAACTATCTGCATTTTTGTTTTTCTTCCCGGGTTATTTATACCTTCTGAATCCAATTCTCCCTATGCAACAAGAGAACTGTTCGGTTCTGCAAACATATATTGTATCTAGGATATACTGCAACATATCCAAAATATAAAGGACTGCTTGCCATCTAGGGGAGGGGGTGGAGGGAGGGAGGGAAAAAAAAATTGGAACAGAAACGAGTGTCAATATAAAGTAATTATTAAATAAAAATTTAAAAAAAAATGACACGGATAGTTTCAAAAAAAAAAAAGAAAATTGTGTTAATAAATTTTTATTGACTAAGAAAAAAAAATATTCAGCGGTATGGCAGAACAGGAGAAAGGCAAACGGTGGACTAATTCTGAAAAGGGACAGGGAAAGGGACAGAAAGAGGAAGAAGGAGAGGGGAGAGAGACAGGGAAGAATCTTTAGATTATCAACTAGTGTATTCTCCAATTGATAAATGGTCAAAGGATATGAACAGACAATTTTCAGATCATGAAATTGAAAATATTTCCACTCATATGAAAGAATGGTCCAAATCACTATTGATCAGAGAAATGCAAATTAAGACAACTTTGAGATACCACTACACACCTGTCAGATTGGCTAATATGACAGGAAAAAATAATGATGAATGTTGGAGGGGATGCGGGAAAACTGGGACACTGATGCATTGTTGGTGGAGTTGTGAAGGAATCCAACCATTCTGGAGAACAATCTGGAATTATGCCCAAAAAGTTATCAAAGTGTGCATATCCTTTGATCCAGCAGTGCTACTACTGGGCTTATACCCCAAAGAGATACTAAAAAAGGGTAAGGGACCTGTATGTGTCAAAATGTTTGTGGCAGCCCTGTTTGTAGTGGCTAGAAACTGGAAAATGAATGGATGTCCATCAATTGGAGAATGGCTGTGTAAATTGTGGTATATGAATGTTATGGAATATTATTGTTCTGTAAGAAATGACCAGCAGGATGAATATATAGAGAGAGGATTGGCGAGACTTATATGAACTGATACTGAGTGAAATGAGCAGAACCAAGAGATCATCATATACTTCAACAACAATACTGTATGATGATGTATTCTGATAGAAGTAGATTTCTTTGACAAAGAGAAGATCTAACTCAGTTTCAATTGATCAATGATGGACAGAAGTAGCTATACCCAAAGAAAAAACACTGGGAAATGATGTAAACTGTTTGCATTTTTGTTTTTCTTCCCGGGTTATTTTTACCTTCTGAATCCAATTCTTCCTGTGCAACAAGAGAACTGTTTGGTTTTGCATAAATATATTGTATCTAGGATATACTGGACATATTTAACATGCATAGGACTGTTTGTCATCTGGGGGAGGGGGTGGAGGGAGTGAGGGGAAAAATTGGAACAGAAGTTAGTGCAAGGGATAATGTTGCAAAAAATTGCCTTGGCATGGGTTCTGTCAATAAAAAGTTATAATTATTTTTTTAAAAACTCAAAAAACAAACAAACAAAAAAAGATTAACAACTAGTGGGCTTGGCTTTTATTTCTTGCAAAATTCAAGAACAAATTATTTAGTGGTGACTAAATCTCCAGAAAGGAAAATCATCCAAAAGATCCACCATGATTCTAAGGTCATGATTCTATGATTACAATCAAACCACATTGGTTCTAGTTATCACATTTAGGAAATGCATTGACAAGCTAGAGGATATTCAAACAAGTACAATCCATATGATGAAAAACTTGAAGAACTTGTCATAAAATGATCGATTGAAGGAACCAATAATGCATATAAGCATATGAAACTGCATCTGACCTAAAAGACAGGTGACTAGCATTTCATTGGAACTATCTCAAGAAATTATAGGAGAAGAGACTAAGATTATAAAAAGTTAATTTCCCAATATGTGAATCCAAAACGACTTTATATCCACTTCTTAAAGATAAAAACTTTATTAAAGAAGAAGGAGTAGAAAGAGAGCAATTGAAAAATATGAGAAGAGGGGAAAATATCAAAAACCTTAAGAAGAATAAAAGTCAATAAAATTAATCTTGCACACAAGCAGATAAATCAACAGAGGAAATAGGGAAACATTTAAATGGTTATTAAGGCAAACAAATTACCCTAGTGACTCTAAATAATATTGCTAGTCATGAACAAGACCTAAAGAAATAGATGGCTCTATACATTCCCAAGAAAAAATATATTCCAAGGAAAATGGTCCTCAGTGGTTCAAGAAATTAAAAGGAAAAAAAAGGTATAACTTTTAACCTGAAAATCTGAAACAATCAGCCAGGAGCAAAGGCAGCAATTCAGCTGAAATCTTCCAAACTGCATCTCCAAACAACTTTAAAATAATGCATCAAATGTATTTTAGAGTGACATAGCCAACAAAAGGTTAGGTTGAAGAAATTTTCCAGTTCAAGACAAACGAAGTTGTTACACTGGTCTAGGGACTGGCTGGAAAGCTTGCTGAGGCAAGACCTCAAAAGTCACTGTGATGATAACACTAGCAGCTTTGGGTATTCTCAAATCAGAAAAGTAAAGAGGTTGGAAAACTTTTAAGAAAGGGATTAAAGGGGAATCTGAGCTGACACTGTGTATAAGAATAGACACTGTTGCACCATTGCTATTTTTCTGTAGCATTTTCAGGGTGACCACACCATTTGTGGTCAATCACAAGGAAGCAAAAGCAATGGTCACAATTCCAGGGCAGAGAAAATCTCTAGAATTTGCCAAGACAGGAGAGTAGAAGCCCTTCCTGAGTAGAGACTAAAACATTGAATAGGAGAGCAGTAACCAAGCCTATACAGTGTCTTAGAAGCACTAAAAACTTGCAGAATTAAGTGTGAAAATGAAACTTTTAAATCCTCAATTTTGGAATAGCCATTCCCCATCTTTAGGTAACTAAGTCCCAACTTCAATATCATATTCAATAACAATAACAATACAATAACAAAACAAATAATAACAAAAAATAAAGAAGTTAACCATAAAAATCTACTGTGTTGACAAGAAGCATCAAGACACAAAGTTAAAAGACAACAGCACTATGAAGACAGCTGCAAAGTCTGAAAGAAAAAAATACAAAATGGACAAAATATGAATAAGAATTCCTGGAAATATTAAAGGAAGAAATGAGTAGAAATAAAATGCTCAAGTTGTAATGTCTGGGCTAGCTTTCTAGAGGATATGTGGATGGGCCTTGATCTTTGGATGGAGAAGTTATGAAGGCAGGAGAACCATCACTAGGATGGTCAAATATGGAGTCCAGAATTTTCTCTTGTGTCTTTATCTGAGACTCTGATTTCCCAGTCTCCCTAGCCTGTAAATACCTCAGTATGATTACATGACTACAGCAACTGGGCATGTGCCAACTGTGGTACAATTGCATCACCATATCACACTAAGTATATACCAACTAGAGTGATTACACCATTACATCACATTAAGTATATGTTTAACTAGAGAACCATTATCCCATCAATCACACCGAGTAGGTGCTTAACTATAAGCATCCTGCTGTCCATGATTCAAGTATACCTATCCAGAGTTATGGCCCTCTACATAAAGTGATGTGAAAAAAAAATAGGAAAAGACAACTAACAGGTAAGTAAGTAAATATATCAGCCACACAAAATATATATTTTTAATCTTAAAAAAGAATTTGCCAAATGGTAAAAGAAGCACAAAAATATCACTGAAGAAAACATTAAAAAGCAGAATTGGCCAAATGAGAAAAAAAATACCAAAATCTCATTAAGGAAAGTGTTTCCTTTAAAATATGAATTGGACAAGTGTAAGTGAATGATTCCATGAGACTGTAAGAAACAATAAAACAAAGAGAAAAGAATGAAAACCAGAAGAAGAAAATGTGAAGTATTACATCAGAACAACTGACTTGGAAATATATCAATGAGAGGTAATTTATGAATTATTGAATTACATAAAAGATATGATAAAAAGAGCTTAAATATATTTCAAGAAATTATTTTAAAAATTCCAATATCCTGAAGGAAAAATAGAAATTGAAAAAATCCAACAATCATCATCCAAAAGAAATCCCAAAAAGAAAAGTCTTAAGGATAATATAATGAATTTCTATTGCTACCATGCCAAATAGAAAATACTTCAAGCAGCCAAAATGAAATCATTAAAAAGCAGTGAAGGCACAGTCAGGATTATTAAGACTTAGTAATAATTGTGTCAAAATAATAATAGTTTTATTGTAGCAATAAATATCAATAAATTCTTAGAAATAAATAAATGAATAAATAAATGAGTTAATTCTTTTGTGGCAAAGAATTGAACATTAAAGAAATGCCCATCAATTGGGGAATGGCTGAACAAGTTGTAGTATGTGATTATGATGGAATTATACTATAAAAAATATCATACTATATATTATCATACTATAAAAAATAATGAATGGGGTACTCTCAAAAAAAATGGAAAGACATATAACTGATACAAAATGAAATGAGCAGAAGCAGGAAAGCATCGTACACAATAACAACAATATTGTAAGCATGATTATGAAAGACTCTGATCAAGGCACGGATTTAAGACATTTCCAGAGGGCCTATTAATGTAAAATGCTATCTACCTCAAGAGAGAGAAATGATGAAATCTGAGAGGATTGAACTGTACTTTTTTATATACTTTATAAATATTTTGGAGTGTGTGTTTTTGCAAAATGTCTAATATAAAATATATTTTTAATGACTTCACATGTAAAATTGATGTATTTTGACTTTTCAAGTAGTAAATGGAGAAAAAAGAAGTGGAAATAAAAAAGGATAACATTTAGCTAAACTAATATGTTGTTTATTAATAATATAAATATATTTAAAAGGGGGAAGCCACAAAGCTCTGAGGAACAATATTAAAGTCAAGATTTCTGAATCCTAAAATATATGGGGGGGGGGGGTTTGAGATGTAAGATAATTGAAAAAGTATGAAAGAGCTAAATTTTGGGTTTTTTTAAGTTAAACATGTAAAATTCTTATATATATATGTATATATATATACATACATACATACATACATACATATATATGTAAACACATATATATATACATATATTTTATAATTAGTGTTCTACATAAGAAAAATCCAATCAAAAATGGAAAAAATGAGAAAGAAAACACAATGCAAGCAAACAACAACAAAAAGTGTGAAAATACTATATTGTGATTGATGCACACTCAATTCCCACAGTCCTCTCTATGGATACAAATAGTTCTCTTCATCTCAAAACCATTGGAACTGGCCTGAATCATCTCATTACTGAAAAGAGCGATTTCCCTCAGAATTGATCATTGTTGCTGTGTACAATGATCTCCTGGTTCTGCTCATTTCATTCAGCATCAATTCATGTAAGTCCAGTCCTCTCTGAAATCATTCTGCTGATTGTTTATCTTTAGTCGTTTTGAACACAGAAATGTATAATAATAAAACATTATTAGGTCAGATTTAACTAATTTAAATTTAATAAAATTATAAAAAGGACATTGGCTTGTTGCTTTGTTTTCTACTACCAATATTGGTATGGGGGAGCAAAATATGGCTAAGCAAAATGACAGTATAAGTAAGATCTCTTGCAATTAAGTTTATGTACTTATGAGGGCTTTAGAATAGTTTCGTAGTCCTTTAGAATAATTATTCTTTCAAATACCAACAATTATTTATGTGTTAAATTAGGTTACTGAAAGTTGGACTTGTATCAATATATTAGTAACCTAGTTACTATTACCAAATGTACTTAATAATAATTGTATAAAATTATGTTTTAATATGTGCTTTATCTTTGAAGGCTTTTAATCTATTTGGTCCAAAATAATGACCTCATATGAAGAATACTTGAAATCTCCAGAACCCAATCAAAAGCCTTCTTAAAACATGGCTGACTTAATTTTTGTAATAAAATTTAACAGAAATGATTAAGTGAAAGAGAAATATATATTCTCATTTTAAGGGAAAAAAATAACAGCCCATTTTATTCCAGTACAATTACTCCACAATTCCAAACCAGACCCTCAGGTTAAGACATCTGTTACTTGCACAACAACAAAAGCATCAAGGACTGATTGTTTTGGCATGGTTTTGACATCAGTATTTATGTGCTTCTTTATGATACTTTATTTTAGGAATTTGAAATTAACTATCATTTTGGAATAACTCTATCTGTCATTTAGCAATGATACTGTTTTGTAAAGATAAAGTTGAAAGACTAAACTATCAAAGTAAGCCAATGGGAAAAAACACATTTTCTATTTATTTGATATAAGTTATGTGCTTCTTTAATAAATGAACATTCTTTTTACATTGCATTTTAACTATTTACTGAAATACTAGAAAATCACATACTCAAATCTAAAAGAAACAAATAATTAGGCAAGTATACACATAATAGTTTGGCCTGTTATATGAAGGATAAAAGAGATTCTTTCTTTCCTTTAACTTTATTTTTCTCATGTGGTCAATAGTCTTGCTACAAGTAGACAATAAAGTTTTCATTTTCTTTTATTACTGAAGAGAAACAAAATATAAAGAATCAGGAAAATAAATGGTCAGGATATCTAATGTCACAATTCTCCTAATTATATAAAAGACTTACTATGTGCCAAACAGTGTTCTAAATTCTGGGGATACTAATATAATCAAATAAGATAAGCCCTACTTTTCAGGCTCTACCTTTAGGGAAATTGAAGTGGTAAAGCAAAGATAGAGGGAAGAAAGGATAAAAAGGCAACTAGAAAGGAGGAGGAAAAGAAATCCTGAGAGTGATTCCAAATATGTTTGAGGTGAAGCATATTCAGAAGTCCTTCCTGAAATAGTAACTTTATGCAGGAAGCAACTAATTGGGAGAGGAAAGTCTCAGGGTGCAGATTTCTCCAGAAATGGAAAGGTTCCGGTGAGAAAGAAGAGAAAAGAATAAACTCTGACATGAGGAACTGGAATAAAAATGAGTGAAATAATCATAAATAATAATAATGCAAAAAACAAAAACAATAATCCATATAAATTCAATCAATAATATGTCAATAAAGCAGTCAAACAAATGACAGTTGTACAGCCTCATTTTAGTTTATGATAGTGTATAGGACCAGGTTCATGACAAGTAAACATAAAAAGGTAATACTTAAGGAATCCAAACTGAATGATAAACATTATGTAAGTAATATGGTAAAAGTTATGCAGCATATCATCACAACTTGTAAAAAACATAGCACTAATTAAATGATGAGAAAGTCATGAGCGATGTCCAGAATTATATACAAGAAATTATCTACCCTTCACAAATTAATAGGTCTAATTCTTTTTTACAAATATAATCCACAATATATTCTTGAGAATTCAACAAAATGTACTACAATCGGAGTATTATGATAGTAAAAAATTGTTGGAATCCTTACAAAGTATTGTCATTAGAATTGATAGAGACAATAATTATCTAATTTAGCATGGTTCAGTATGATTGATCTGATCCTACGAGGAGATGTTATGGGCCAGAACTTGAAACAAGGTACTAAGTGGAATTGAGGAGATAATGTTTAAATTCTAGTTTAGAATTGATTTAATCCTACAACAAATAATGGTTTCCCAGTGATATAATGATTGGTGTGTACTCAGTGTACAGCATATAAGCAAGAAGCTCTCAGGGCCAGGGACAGAGCACTCTGGGAAATATAGAAGCCCACAAGCCCACTCTCAGAGGCAGAGTCAGATTCATTCCACCTTCCACCTTTGTGCTGGTTGGAGGCTAAAGAAAGCAGAGGCAATGGACAAGCTGCAAGAGCTCTTGGAACCAAGCAGAGAGGTAGGCCTCTAAGAAAGCTGCCCAGGCCCAAGGAAAGAGATAAGACTTGGAAGGAGAAAATAAACATTTGGATTTTATCAGCTGGCTGCATTTGAAGTGATTATTACTTTTAACTGAAACTAAGGCTGCCTCCAGAAAACCTCCCCAAGAAACCTTCCCCCACAGAGAACCATCATATAATACAAAAGAAGAAGAACAGCACAAAAAATAGTGACAAGTATCTAGATAGAGCATCAAGCCACAAAAAATTAAAAAGGATGACTATAATAGATACTGTAATAATGAGTACTTATCATTTTCAAATTATATGAAATGAAAAGACTTGCAAAATATAGAGACTAATATGAAAAAAAAATCATGTTGGAATAATATGCTGCTTGTTCAGTCACTTTTAGTAGTGTTGGTTGACTCTTCATGACTTCATTTTAGGGTTTTCTCAGCAGAGACATCAGAGTAATCTGAATTTGTTTCTCAGTTTATTTAGCAGATAGAAAAATTGAGGCAGCTGGGATTAAGTGATTTGCCCAGGGATGCACAGCTAATAGGTGTCTGAAGCCAAATTTGAACTCACGAAGATGAGTCTTTCTGACACAAACCCAGCACTCCATCCCCTGTGCCACGTAGCTGCCCTTTGTAATAAATAATATCCATACCATTTCTGTATGACATGTGCTACTAATATTGTTATAAAGATGTCTACAGAACCTGATTTTAAAGCTTAATGATTTTATATAAATATAAAAGGAAGCGATGCACTTGCCTGTTTTATTCACTTGCCTACAGAATGTTAAATTTAAAAATTAACAAGTTAACAACATATTGTATGGCATTTTTTGTCTAAAATGCAAAGGAAAAAATAAAATGAGAAAACATTAGATTTTTCTATTTTAATTCCTTCAAACAAAACATAATTAAAATGAGAGTAACAGCTCTCCATCTTAGTATTTATTATGAATCTACTATGTGCCAGGCACACTTTTAGAGACTAGGGGTATAAAAACAAAGAATAAATACGTGTTTTTAAGAGGCATAGAATTTAATGTGGGAGATAACAAATATGTACAAAAATATACTATATATACATACAGAGAGAGAGAGAGAGAGAGAGAGAGAGAGAGAGAGAGAGAGATCAATGTATAGATAGATAGATAGGAGATTAAACTGATAACATCCACAACTCTATAGAGACATATGTAGGTTCTTAAATTAGAAATGTAACCTTGAAATGGAGACTAAGACTCATCTTTGTTCGTAAGTCAGAACAAAAGTTCTCAGAATTAATATGGGCTTCATCTTTCTTAACACAAATGACAATCCTGTGACCTTTTTTGTCTGTTATATCACATCCTTTTCATCTCTCCTTTTCATCTTGTATTTCTGAAGTTGATCTTTTGAACCTATCAATAAGCTTCATATTAATTCCTATCAAATTTACTTTTAATAGTGATACAATACCATGTATATCTGAAATTTTCTGTCTAAAAATGAATCTTTTAAATCTTAAGGCTATTTTGAATTTAGAGAAAAATAAGAGGAAATTTCATTGTATAATTATATTTAATACTACTTAAACATAATTATTTCCTCATTGACTTTAAAATCTGGGCATAAGAGTTGACTGATGATAACTAGGAACATAATGTATAAATAATTATTAGTTATTTATCTTAAAACTTAAATGTTTGGAAAATTGCATTTTATTTAACTTTAATTTATTTAAAGGACAAAATTGTTAGGATTCTTACAAGGTGCTAAGTAAGTGGAATTGAGGAGACAGTGGTTAAATCTAGTTTAGCATTAATTTACTCCTACAACAAATAATATTTTCCTAGTGATATAATGATTGATGTATACTCAGTGTGGAACATATAAGGAGGAGCTCTCAGGGCCAAAAAGGACAGGTGCACTAGAAGCTCTCAGAGCCTCAAGCAGGATTCAGTCGAGGAGATTCAGAAGACAGAGAAGGCAGTCAGGCAGAACTAAGAAAAACAGAGAAGTAGTGGCAGGCTGTCCTGTGGAGAACACTGAAACCAGGATGCAGAAGGCCTCCAGAAAAACTCGCTGAGCCCCAAGTAAAGGAGACAAGACTTTAAAGGAGACAATAAAGAATTTGGACTTTAGTAACTGGCTGCATTTGTGATTACTGAACTGAAACTAAGACTGCTCCCAGAAACCCCCCAAGAAACCTGTTCCCAGAAAATATTATATTTAGAGGAAAATATTACATTTTGGCACCCAACATGAGGGAGACACAATCCTGATTTTAGTGGAAAAGTCTCCTCCACCCAGAAATTAGAGTGAGTACAAAAATAGAAAAGGAAACTTTGTTAAAGGGCTAACGTAGTATTTCAGCTAAAATGGGATAGATGTTTAGAAAACAGCCTTCTTCTCCAATTCAAGGAAAATGTGTAGAGAGCATTGCCAGACTTATGAAAAGCCTAAATTTGATTATAATTTGGGAGCAGATCACTGAACTTTTAGAAACTATACATTACACATCTCCTTGGTTCTCTAAGGGGAAAGAATTGGATCCTAGAGGAGTGGAAATTAGTAGGAAAGCAACTATGTCAATTTTACAATGAAAATGGATCTGACTCAATTTCCAAAGATACATTTAATACATATAATTTAATGCAACTGGCTTTAGGAAATTATATAAGTTATAGAGTAAGGAAAAAGATGAAAGAGCAGGAGGGGGAGGATCTAAATAAACTAGGTAAAAAGAATGAAGAATCAAATAAGAATGGAGTAAAGTACAATTCTGAGTGTGGCACTTCACAGCAGGAGCATTTCCCATCCCCTGACCTACTTCTCTCAATTAATTCTTCATGGGAAGGGAGAAGGAGGAGGGCAAGAAGCAGTGACACAATCAGCACCACCTATGAAGATTGACCAAGGGAAATGAGAGGCAGGGCCCAGCCCTAAGATACCAATCAAAAAAAGGTGGGGCACGATGGCAGCCGAGGTTACATCTTTAGAAGTTCAGGACTCTGGTGTAATCAATCAGCCAAAAAGCAATCACATGGCAGAAAGGGATTACAATTGGGGAGATTTAAACCAACAGGGCAGTGTCCAGTGCAAACAGTTCCAATGTAATTAGCACATGATGAGGAGAGATTTAGAAAGTGGTAAAAAGAACGGATTAGATAGGTTAACTACTTGGGAGAAAAGGTTTGTTTGTATCTCTACAGATGGAGAAGGAATGAGATGGGTGCCAATGAGCACCAGGAAAGAGACAGAAAAAGAGAAAAACCTTGAAACAAAGGAGAAGATCTAAAAAACCATCTGATACAGAAAGAGCATGGCTGATAATGAAACTATTGCAGGATTTGAAAACCAGCAAGAATCACTGGATTCCTTGAGATGAAAATATTGATGAGACTATTGCAGGACTTCAAAACTTGTAGGAATTATTGGATTCCTGGCACATGAACTAATGGACAATAGATTCCTTTGGACAATTTCTAGGACTTATGGACATGTATAATTTCCTCATGTTGATTCATGTTATTTGTTACATCGCTATTAGCCTGTGTTATATTGCTATGTGCTTATGTGATTTATGTAATTATGTGTAATACCTCCCATATTGATGGATTTATGTATACCTGTTTCAAGTGAGCCCCTTCAGAAACCCACTAATCTTATTTGATTTCCCTTTTCCTTTGGTGCTTTCATGTCCCTTCCTGAGATGTCAGGGAGGGCATGATCCCCTTCTTTTATGGTGTTTTCACCCCTTTTTTGAGCAATCAGAGAAGACATGATCACTTATTTTTGGGGGTTCTCACCTCCTTGAGAAGTCAGGGAGTCATGACCACCTATGTTCTAAAAACAAAAGAAAGTAGGAGATGTTAGGATTGTTGCAAGGTGCTAAGTAAATGGAATTGAGGAAACAGTGGTTAAATCTAGTTTAGCATTGATTTAATCCTACAACAAAAAATGGTTTCCTAGCGATGTAATGATTGGTGTGTACTCAGCGTAGAACATATAAGGAGGAGCTGTCAGGGCCAGAAAGGACAAGTGCACTAGAAGCCCTCAGAGACTAAGACAAATTCATTCCATCTTCCATCTTTGTGCTGGCTGGAGGCTGAAGTACAAATCTTGGATTCAGAGACATTCAGAGGGAGCTAAAGGCAGAAGCTGGCAGAGGCAAAGGGCTAGTGGCAGGAGCTCTCAGAACCAAAGAGGGAGATAGATCTCCAGAAAAACTAGCCGAGCCCCAAGTGAAGGAGACAAGACTTTGAAGGAGACAAAAAAGGATTTGGAGTTTAATCCCTGGCTGCACTTATGATTACTGAAGTGAAACTAAGGCTGCCTTCAGAAGCTCCCAAGAAACCTGCTCCCAGAGAACATTACATTTTTAGAAAATATTACACAAAATGGAGACAAAGAAAGAAGGGCTATGTTGTCCAGTTAAGAACAAATTACTAATATCACAGGAAACATAAAAATTATGTAATAAAAAATAGAACATGATTTTACTCCATAGAATGCTGCTATCACATACTCCTTTCTTTAAGGAACTGAACAAGTGGTTTTATTAATGTTGATGAATTCTAAATTAGGAATTTCAATCAATGCAGCAATTTTTCTCTTGTTTTGTTCTAAGAGAATTGCTTTAAAACTTGAGAAACCGAGGATTACAACTGATAAGTCTAAGAGGAAGGAGTGAAATTCCAGTCTTTCTGGGTTAAAGGTTACCATATTGGATAAAGTTAGTTCAACTTCTCTCAAAGCCTCTTGAACTTCTTTTGTAAACTGGCTTGGTCAGTTTAAAGCAGTGTCTCCTCTTTAAATGCAATATAATGGTTGTAATTGATAGGTAGTTAAACCTAACACTGGAACATCCATTAGATATCTCATCAATATCTGAAAGTCATTTAAAGTCATTGTCATGTCTAAAATAATCCTCTTAAGTATAGGGGTGGCCAGCAACCTGGTTATTCTTTTGGATAAGATGTTAATACTTGTTTTTATTTCTATCCCTATTTATTTATGTATCCCTATTGTTCAGTTTACTATTTAAATTGTACTAATGATGCTTAACTGTGTAGAGGATGGATTTACAATACATATTTTTTATTCAATTACCAAAATTTGTACAATAATTTATTGAATTCAATTATTAAAAGCAATTATTATAACCATTTGACCATCATTCATATTACATTTGATATCAAATAATAATAACAGAATTGTAACTTGTCACAAGACCATTTTTATCTCCCCCATAAAAAGAGATAAAGTGGTACAGAAAGAAAAACCTATATTGGATGAAATAATCTTCCTCAAAATCCAATTTACCATTTATGCTATGGGCTAAAAAGAGAATGTCAAATGTAATATCAATTGTAGGATTAAAAAGAAGAGAGTTCAAATTTATTAAAATTTATGATATGTGTGAATACCTTGCAAGAACCCTGAAATGCTATTGCATTTGAATCAGGCAATACCATTGATAAAGTTAGCACCTTATCTGTGCAATGAAACTGTTATTAAGAGTTAAACAAAAATAATTGCAGTTTAGCATTATTTGAAAACATCCTAATAATTAGTTTAATATAGTCAACAGAAGAGTAAGTGGACATAGTGAAAATTGTGATAGCTTCCTGAAGGTTAGATATACTAGAAAAAATTAGAAAGGTCTTCTGGGATGCCTTCATGTATGGCCCCACAAGCAAACAAAGTTTGTATGAAATGACCTCAAAGCAGTATATAATATATTGGTATATAATGATACTTTTTGGAACATTGGAAACAGGTCTCACCAGTTATTTATCAATAATATACTCAACTCAAAAATCACAAAAGAGTGTATATTATTCATCAGTGTAAGGGCAATTAAAAAAAAAACCTCTATTCTTTAACCTCAGATTAGCAAAATAAGTGATGATTCAAGGGCTATTGAAATCTGAAGAAAAAGAAGATGAAAAACATGAAGTCAGTGGAAATCATCATAATCCAGACTCTAGAGATTGTGTCACATAAAGATGACCATAAAAATAGTATCTCAAATTATTTTGAAAATGAGATGTACATGCCTAAATTGGAATACTATTTTTTTCCTTCATCCTTAACAGCACAAATCTAATGAGAAGACTAATTATGGAAAAATAAAGAAATTCAAAAAAGATGATAAATTTTGTAATCATAATGGACGAATGTATTTTCTCATGGCATCTGACAGAAAATATAAAAACAATTTCAGGCCATTAAAACAAAAGCATATGCAGCAGTTATTGTCTTGGTAAGAACTATTGAGGAAAAACTATCAAAACTAGCACTAAGCATATATATATATGTATATATATATATATGAAGGAAGGAGAAACATATCTAAAATTCTAGATTTCCTCTAATCAACAATTGAAAGCAAAACATCAAACATGAAAAACATGAAGAAAATTGGAGCTTGAAGAAGAAAATTAACAATTCAACTTCAATCACAATCTTCATTACAATGTTTTAAAAGTTTAAAAATTAAAGTATATCTCCAATGAAGAATATTGACAAAGTTTTGGTAGACTATAATCCAAAATAACAAAAATTCAAGTGAAAACAAGAAAGAGAAAATTTGATTTCATAGATGACAGAATAGGTATATTTAGAGTGATGGCAATACTCTACAAGATTTATAATTATTGACTGATGTGAACCAAGAATTACTAGTAAATCACTTTGTCACTTTCCTCTCAAACAAAATACTTATTCCAATTTTCTTAACAGAATACATCTGATAATCATTATCATAAACTGGGAATAGAGACTCTACTTATACAGGCCTCTTACATATTTGGATAATTTGTATAAGCATTTGTAATTTGACCCATATGTAAAGTAATTTTTAAGCATAAGGAAATGACATATTTGTTGAAGCAAAAAGCATATGAAGAAAATCCTAGGATATGCTAATTCAGTAATTATTAAGCTAAATATAAAAAGAAACAATGATATTTACATAGCTATTGTTAATTATTACAAACATTTGACCCAGTTCAGTTCTCATTTTAGTCATGTATTCTTTGACATAAATTGAGACCAAGCGTAAAGAGATAGAATTTTATTCTCACTTGGAAAACTCATCTATTTAAATTACGATTGCCAACACAATCTTTTCAAGAACAAATCATATAGAATGTTTTTTTTTTTCAGATATATGTAGTCATCATGATTCTACCTGTCTTTAAATCATTATTATATCTCCTGAATAACTAAGTATGACTTCCAGAATAATGATAAAGACAAACTAAAACATGTTGTTTTCAGTTGATTTACATTTATGACACCAAGTATGTCCATTGAGTTAAGGGACATAAACATAGGTAAAACTCTTCTTCACTTTGTGAAATATTACATTAACAATAAAATATAATTTGTGCATAAGTGTATAGTTCTTAACACATGGAAATTAAATATAATTTGGAAGATAAAGATATTTGTAAGATCAACGTGAATCTAGACATCACATGAACCATTCTAATCTCTTCTAGGCAAGATAAGTATAAAAATATATGGAGAAAAATCACTGAAAATGTTAAGAGACTAGCATCCTAAAATAAATGGGGGGAACACAGGTTTAGACTCATTAATACCTATGCAAACGCTTTGCAATGAATGCCTCCTAAAGTATAAAAAGGACCATTACAATTTTGGAAAATAACCATTCAATAACCTATGGAATACTAATAGAGCACAGAGCAGATCATACTAATACAACTCAGACAGACACAAATTTATTCTTTAAAATGGAAGAAAATAATTAATATGTAGTTTTAGAACACACAATAAATAGGTACAAAAAAATCTACAGCAATAGTTTTGATACAAGAAGATTTTATTTGAAGTAGTTCCAGATGAAGTTCATAAAATGAATAAATTGCAAGAAAGAAAATTGCCATATTACAGACCTGGGAATGTCTCATTCTATATTATTATATTATATTTAATATAATACATTGTTAATAATATAATTAATATTTACATGTAATTATACATATACCTATATTTTTTTTTTAGAAATCAATAAGCTGTTTTTTGAATTTTACTATTATGACAAACTGAACAATTGTCCAAAATTGTTCAAGTATAACAATGATTCACAAATGTTTTTAAAGCAATTTTAATATTACAATACAAAATAGTCATATTCTCCAAGCCATAGGAAATAAAAAAGTTTGAAAAATACACAATCTATATATGAGAACCAAAATCTGTCATAAATGGATGAGATAAATATCATTTCTTTTGTTCTGTATGCTGTTGTAAGTTTATCAGGAATGTTTTATGTGACAAGATGTAAGGTTAATTTATATAATACTAATTTTTAACTTTGCAAAGAAGTTATTTTTCAGGATATAAAATAAACCTGCAAAAATCATTAATATTTCTATATTTTGCTGACAAAAGCCCATCAGCAAGAGACAGAGAAATTTTATTTAAACTAACTGTAGACAAAATTAAAATTGGGGGTCTACCTGCCAATACAAACCCAAGATCTATACGAACACAATTACATAATGATCCTCAAACAAGTGTAAAGTCAGAAATATTAATTACTCATGGATAGACTGAGGTATTATAATAAAAATAATTTTTAAAAATGACTATTCTGTCCTAACTGGTTGACTTGTTTAGTGCCATTTCAATTAAACTGCCAAAAAATTATTTTATAAAACTAGAAAAAATAATATTAAAATTCATCTAGAAGAACAAAAGGTCAAGAATATCAAGGGAATTAATGGAAAAAATATAAAAGATGATGGCTTAGCAGTATCAAATCTAAAATGATAATATAAAGTAGCAGTCACCAAAGCTATTTGGTACTGGCTGAGAAATAAGAGCTGTGTATCAGTAAACTAGTTTAGATACACACCACACAATAATCAAGGCATATAGTAACTTGATATTTTATAAACCCCCAAATTCCAACTTTTGGAATAACAGCTTATGAGCTAACAAAAATTGCTGGGAAACTGGAAAATAAAGTCAGAAATTGACAAAGATCTACATCTTACACCCATAACAAAATAAGGTCAATATGGGTACATGATTTGGGAATAAACAAATTAAGAGAGTAAGGGATAATTTACCTATCAGATCTTTGGAGAAGGGAAGGATTTATGACCAAATAAGAACTAGGGAATCTTATGAAAAGCAAAATGAACAATTCTGGTTATATGAAATTTAAAAGTTTTTGCACAAACAAAACCAACAGAAACAAGATTAAAAGGAAAGCACAAAGCTGGGGAAAAAATCCTTGCAGCAGTGTTTCTGATAAAGGTCTCATTTCTAAGATGTATAAGGAATTGTACAAATTTTTAAGAATACAAGTAATTTCCCAACTGATAAATGGTCAAAGGCTAGGAACATTCAATTTTTAGATGATGCAATTAAAGCCATCTATAGCCATATGAAAAAATACTGTAAATCACTACTGTTTAGACAAATGCAAATTAAAATAACTTTGAGGTACCACCTCACACCTCCCAGATTGTCACAGGAGTCCTCAAGCTTTTTAAATAGGGGACCAGTTCACTGTCCCTCAGACTGTTGAAGGGCAGGACTACAGTGAAAACAAAAACTTTGTTTTGTGGGCCTTTAAATAAAGAAACTTCATAGCCCTGGGTGAGGAGGATAAACATCCTCAGGTGCCTCATCTGGCTCACAGGCAGTAGTTTGAGGACTCCTGGAGATGACAGGAAAAGATAATGATCAATGTTGGAGGAGATGTAAGAAAACTAGGACACTAATGCATTGTTAGTGGAGTTGGAAAATGATCCAACCACTCTTCAGAGCAATCTGGAATGATGTCCAAAGGTCTATATATGTCTTTTGACCCAGGAATGCTACCACTGGGCCTGTATCCTAAAGAAATCATAAGGAAGGGAAAAGGACCCACATGTATAAAATGTTTTCAGCAGTTCTTTCTGTGGTAGCAAAAAACTGGAAAATGAATAGATGACCATCATTTGTGGAATGGCTGAATAAGTTGTGGTGTGTGAAGATAATGGCATATTATTGTTTTATAAAAAATGATGAACACATTGATTTTAGTAAGGTCTGGAAAGATTTACACAAATTGATGCTGAGTAAAATAAGCAGAACCAAAAAAACATTGTAAACAATAATAGCAAGAATATGTGATGATTGACTATGAAAGATTTGATTCTTCTAAGTGATTTAGAGATCCTAGGCAATCCCAATAGACTTTGAATAGAAAATGCCATCTGCATCCAGAAAAACAACCATGGAGAATGAATGTAAAGTAATACATACTATGTTCACTTCTTTATTTTTTTTTTTTTACTTCTCTCTTGGTTATCACCTTTTGCTCTGATTTTTCTTTCCCAAAATGATTCACAAAGCAATATGTATTAAAAATAAATAAAATTTTAAAAATAAGTTCTTTTATCTACTTGCAAAATTATTAGTAGAACATTAAATTTTAAAGAATAATAGTAGAAAACCTAACTGCCCCAAGACTATTTCTAGGTGAATTATATTGGAAAAGATAAGAATAATAAATGATTTGATTACCTAACTAATATTTATATAATACTTTAAGATTACATAATTAAATCATTTCCTGAGATGTAATAGTCATTATTATCTCTATTAAACTGTCTGATTAACTTTCACAAAGTGACACAGAAAATATCTAAATTAAGTCTTGAACCCATATTTTCCTGACTGTACATTTTATATTCTATCCAAGATGATATATTTTATATTAATTCTATGCTGCCACTTGAAGGGATTAAATCCATTTTTTAATTTACATGAATTATGAGAGTTTGGTAAAATTTAATATGGTACTTGTGCATCCAAAAATTTCTTTACATATATCACATCTTTGTAACAAGTAGGGAATACTTTGCAATTTACAAATCTACAAAATGCAATAACCAATTTCTTCTTAAAATATTGGTTTTGAGACAATTGGTCTAGTTTTGCTTTTTTAATAACAGATTTTTTTAAATTATATTTTTCAAGTATTAATATTTATATGATGCTGAACAAAACTTTTAAGAAAACAATTCATTTTTACTTTCATTGTTACATATTAGTCACAAAAGTTTCAATTCATTCTTGGTAGAACCATCATTCTGTAATAAAATTGGAAAGAGACTATTTCCATAGATCAATAGTGGAATTACAAACACACCAGTAGGCATATTTTTCTATTTGCACATATGATAGAGTGATGGGAAGTTTGCACTGAATGAAACAAACTCTTCAAAATCAATGCAACATTTAGCTATTTATTTGTTGGATGCTTTTATTCCCAAAAAGAACAAAGTAGAAGTCAAACCAAAAGCTCCTTTGTTCTGGAGAGACCAGAATTTAATTTAATCCTTTCCCATGTGAAATGATATCCACAGAATTTTGAGCCTACAGAAAACTAAGAGAAATATTTGATTGGCAAATAAGATTGGGTTTTGAAAAGCAGAACACAAATAGGCTTTATGACACAATTAGTTTCTCCCAATACTTATTTATATTTTTACCATCATTTATTATCCATGCTATTAAAATGTGAATCTTCTACAAATTTTATGATTCTATTCTACAGACATTTTGGCAGATAATATTAGCCATGTCACACCTGGCTAATTATTGCAAACATCTGGAACTTTTGCAATCAGTTTTTGGTCATGTTCATTGTTCTTCCCAGCCCTTGGTTTCTCAAGCCTGATATAAACCCAATATTCTTTTCCCCATATAATCTTACTTTTCCTATACCATGCCAATTTTTAATGATATTCACTGTTTCAAATATTATTTGGAAAATTGCTGTATCTTTGATTTCTGTAGATAATATTTGCTTTGGTAATGTCGGTTTCATTTTTCCACCATTACTATTCAATAAATAAAAAATATCAGCAATTAAAAGCATTCTATTGTAAAATAGTATGAAATAAAACTGGCCAGATCTTTAAATGCCAAGCAATTGCTCAAACCTCTCCTTTTTCTTCAATCTTCTGCTTGCTATTCAGTCAATTTGTAAATTTCTGAATGCCTATCAATAAACATTTTAATGTAAAAATTTTAGTTCTTAATCATACCAAATCTACAATCTGTAAACTTTTTCTATGGTCAGTCAAATTTTTTTTAGCATTATCTCATCTGTCACTACAAAGCCTTGGGTCAGTATTTGTTCAGCCCAGAAACTAATTAAACTTTTTTGCCCTTTTGAAAGTATTTACATTTCATCTATCTCCAAAAGGGTAAGAACAATTTATAGCATAACAAAAATCTAATTCCTTGTTATCCTCCTACAGATCCATTATATATTCTTTGCACAATATCTCATGAACCTATATGACAACCTAAGAGGTAAAAACAACAATCTTTTGTAGTTTTAATGGAGGAAATTAAGGCTCAAAGAGATAAGGGAGGAGACAATATTTTTACCAAAAAACAACAACAATAACAACAAAAACAACAACAACAACAATAACAATAACAATGAAATATCAGAGTGTGTAGTAACAGAATTGCTCCCAATACTGACTTTAACAGCTCAGGATCCTAATAAAGTTATCCTTTTTCACTAAGAATTTTACTAATGAAATGTATTTGGCTTTTTTCTACTTTTGTCTACAGATAGGATACTAGAAGCCTACAAAATTGACAGATATTTATTTCTTTTCCTGACCATTCTCCAGGCTATGCAATCTCTCCCATTCCTCTGAAACTTGTTTCTACTTGACCTTAAGAATTTAGAATTTGTTCTAAACCTCAATCCAATTCAATCAAAGGAGGAATTACAAAAGACTACTCTGAGTTTTACTTTGAGATTACAGAATGAAAAAAGTCACTTCCTTGAAGGAGATTAAATATTCTCCTAGTAAATTAGAATATATTATCAGTTACATACATGGCAGTTTGAAGGCAGAGAAAATAGTATTAGGGGAAAATTATTAACTGTTTACTGTGTGGCAGGCACTGTACCAAGTATTGAGTATACACAATCAAGAATAAAACTCTTCTTGTTCTGAAGAAACTTACATTATAATTGGTGAGACAGCATAAATACATATGCATATGTAAACATGTATACACACATATAAAAACATGCAAAATTTTAGGAAAGGATACACTGGAAAAAGGTAGATAAGAAACAAATTCTTTTCAGAGGTAGTATATAAGCTGGATATTAAAGGAAATTTGAGTTTGAAAGAGGTTGAGATGAGAAGCTAATGTACGTCAGGTGTGATGACTGCGTATTTTAAAATCAGCCAGAGTCAGGAATTCAGGTTAAGGGAAAATCTTCTATCTTTATTCTTTGTGGAGGTAAAGGGGGATGGTGATAGGAATGTGAGCAGCTGTGATAGGAACCCAGCCAGCAGTCTTTCTGCCTCTCTTCCCACCTCTCTCTCTCTCTCTCCACCCACCAAAATCGTCCCTACGTCATTTCCTATACAATTACATCAGAGCTTGAACAAAGAGTGAGCGGGGGCCATTCTTTCTCCAAGCATATATTAATAGAGTATGCTCCAATTACTGTTTAGCCTCACGTGCTTGAGAACTCAATGTATCAACTCGAGCTTCAGCCCATTACAATCAGGCACTGAGGATAGGATATGGAAAGACATAGAGGAAGTGATGTATTTGAGAAACACAAAGTAGATCACTTTTTCTGGAAGATGGATTTCTTTCTATTCTCTCTTTCTGTAAATGCTATAATGTCCTAATGATTTTTATAAGCATTCTTTATCCTATGGTCATCCCTTCAATAATTCCCTGTTATTTATCACTGAACTCTTTGACTACTTAATACTTTGGTTTTCTGTTATTTCTATCTAGTCCAGGTAATTCTTATTTCATTTTGCCCCACATATACAGATGAACCACTATGGTGAAAATTGCTGTGAACTTAAGATAACAAGAGATGGATGAAAGAATTTCTATACAGCAATGAAGGTCTATATTCACCAGTACTGTATATCATTAAAAAAAAAAAAAAGAGTTAACAGTTTTCTGAAAGATGCAGATGAAAATACTTCTGTATTGAAAAAAAAATCAGCATGGCATAGATTTAAGGAAATCTTGCTTTTATACATAGACAATTTAGTGGCTGAAGGGGGAGAGAAAAAAACTTTTTAATGTATTAAAAAAGCAATTTTCAAAATGTGAGCAGTGCAGAAAACTAACTCTTGCATGAATAAAAACATTTAAATCACCTTAAATTGTAAAGTGAACTCTTTTATTAAATAAAATTAATATGCAAGCAGTAAGAATTGGATTTCGAAGACAAGGAATGTTAAAAAGCCATCTTTAAAAAATACAAAATATCTGACATTAGGTCATCATGGTTTTTCAGTTATTTGAGTATAGTTTTTGTAAGGCTTAAGAGATTAGGATACAAAATGGTAAATTAAATAGTTGTTTGGAGACTGAGATAATTGAATGAAGATGTTTTAATCACTAATGAAAAAGAGGAATTTGTTAGTTTCTACTTATTAAATGAAAGATAAACCTCTGAGAACCAAGACACTTTGTTTTGAGTCATTAAAATGAATGAAGAATTTCATTGGAATCTTTAATAACAGTTCAGAGAAAATAGTGGAGTGAAGAATAAAGAAGGTTTGAAAAATCTATCTCTAATAAAACCATGTGAAATAACCAGTAGAAGTAGGAGGTGAATCACCTGATAAGACTCTCTAATTATCAATTCCTCATTTCCTAGTGGAAAGCTGATTCTCACCAGATGATACTGCATTGTCCTTTAGGTCCATCTGCATAGCCAATGAGATGAAACCTTTCATATATGCCTGTTGTCATCTGCTTTCCTTTCTGTTATAAAAGGGAAAATAGATGGCAGCAAAAAAGGCTTTGCAAATGACTTACTGTTGGATCAAAGGTCAAAAAGCCCCAAAAAGGCAAAAGCTTATTGTATTTCCTTGTGTTTCCCAAAGAAATCTTGCTTGAAGAGGTTATTGCCTAGGTGTTTTCAGGCATGTTCAACTTTTCAGGACACCATTTTGGGTTATACATATTGGATAGATTTGACATTTCCTTCTCCAGTTAATTTTACAGATAAGGGAACTGAAGAAAATAGTGGTAAGTGAATTGCTTAGGGTCAGATAGTTAATCAATATCTAAGGCTGGATTTAAACTCGTCTTGATGACTCCAAGTCTAGAGCTCTGGCCATTACACCACCTCGCTTGCTTATCTCTTCCTCTTGGTCTAAATTATTAATACATATATAATATTGTGATACTTTCTTCAGGATCTAATAGTGTCACCATTGTAAGTATTTGCTTTAAACTTATTGATGGAGTTTCAAGAACTATAGAGAAAAATAATATAGTAGTCCCTTAAAAAATAAGATTCCTGGGATTCTTCCTGATACAGTTATAATTGTGAATGTTTGTTTTTTTTTCAGGAACTAAGACCGGACTATATGAAAAAAAAAAAAAAAAGTTGAGATGAGAGAGCTTCATCATGAAATGAGTTGGTGGCTTACAACTTACTCAATTGGTTACAGGGTGTGGCTCCAAATAAGGAATGCCATACAATTGTATTACATAGATAACTTAAAAATAACATCTTAAAAAATAAATAAATTCTTAAAGGCCTTTTCAAATGAGTTTCCTCCAGCACAATTCTTTTCAACCTAATTTTCTTAGTATCCAAGTCACTTTCTTAAGTGGTGAGGTGATAGTCCCAATTATTGACATTATTGACATTGATAAAAATATATCACTGTAACAATGGTATCAGATCATTGGGCATCTCTTTGTAGTCCTTCTGATTCCTTTTCCCTATTATCCAACTCACTATTCTGTAACAATTGTACTATTTGGCTGCTATTATTTTGTTTAAAAATCTTCATATAACTTTCCCAGTTTTGTCCATGACTTCACTACTAGGTGCATAGTACTCCTCTTCATATCATACTATGACACCTTCCTTGGTAAGTTCAATATTGATTTTAATAATAATAACATTTGGGCAGCTAAATGGCACAGTGGATAGAGCACCATCCCTGAAACCAGGAAGATCTGAGTTCAAATCCAACCTCAGACACTTAATACTTCCTAGCTGTGTGACCCTGAGCAAGTCACTTAACCCAATTGCCTCACAAAATGATAATAAAAATAACATTTATGTGTTAGCTCTTGTCATGAGAGATTTATAATTATTTTCTTGTTTGATCTTCCCAAAAACACTGACAAATAGGTGATATTATTATCCCCACTGTAGAGCTGAGGAAACTGAAGCAAGCTGATGTTAAGTAATTTAACCAGGGTCAAATAGCCAGTGACTTCTGAAAGTTTGTTTGAACTCTGATTTTTCTAACTGTAGGCCTGGTGCTTTATTTCATGTGCTACAATAATTTGTAGGTCTTTCAGGGATCTGGTAGATATTAGATTTTGGTGACCTGGAGATGTATCATTTCTGACTCTTCAGTGAATTATGAATACATCATTTGCAATCTCAGCTATTTAAGCATAATCTCTCAGCCATTTCTTCTGAATCATTATAAATCTTCCTATTTCTATAAACAAGTCTTTATGACTGAGCTATTTGTTTGATGCTTTTTTAACATATGTTTGATCAGTTTCAAATCAATATTGTCTATATATTAAGTTGATTGGAATATAAGAAGATTATCATATCATAGACTCCCTCTGGAAATAAAGAATATTTGGTTACATTTAGTACATTTGACAATTTTGGCAGTATTTACTATTATTTAGTAAAAGATTGTTGGAATCCTTACTAACTGTTAACGAATTAGAGTTGATCTAATCTTACAAGAAGATGTTTTGGGCAGAACCTGAAACAAGGTACTAAGTAGAACTAATTAATACAAGGCTTGTGTCCACACCTTTACTCATTGGAGTTCAATGAGTTCACACCTCCCTTGAAGTTCTTTGGGCCAGAGAGCACTATGGGAGAAAACCCATAATCCCTCTCTCTCGTATCCCACAATTCCTCCCTCTTGTATAAAAGAAACAGACACAGAGCACTTTGGGGGATTTTCACCGGAATGGCATGAAGACTGGAGCTGGCTGGAGGCTGAAGAAAGTAGAGGCAGAGGCTGAAGGACCAGACCTTTGGATTTAAAGACATTTGGAGAGAGCTCTTGGAACCAAGCAGAGAGATAGGCCTCTAAGCTAACCGGGCTATATTGGACATAATAAAAGATCTGAACTTTTATCACCTGGCTGTGTCTTGAGAAGAAAAAGCTCCAATGAGTAAAGGTGTGGACACAAGCCTTGTATTAATTAGTTCTACTTAGTACCTTGTTTCAGGTTCTGCCCAAAACATCTTCTTGTAAGATTAGATCAACTCTAATTCGTTAACAGTTAGTAAGGATTCCAACAAAAGATGGTTGGTTTCTTCTAAAAACATTTCTGTAAATTTTAACCCCTATATTACATGTTATGAGAACATAAGCCGATCTTTTCTTTTTTGATGAAAAAGTGTTTATTTTTCTGTAAGTATTTTGTGTTGATGAACTCCATATATCATAAACATTTTATGGTTCTTGTTTAGATATTTTCTAGAATCATTATTGTCGATTTTCCCTTGTCAAATGCATGTTTTAAGATGAGCATTTTAATTATGTTAATTACATCAAATGCATTATCCCATTAATTTTTATTTTAGGATTTCACATAAAGGCCTAATATAGATAGAGTCAACTTTCTCCTTTGGCCATATTTCTGATATATCTTGCCTAGAGAATACCAAAGCATTGCTAAACATCACATCAATATCATCTTTTGATACAAAATAATGTCTAATTTTAAAACTAGTGCATATAATTTCTATATTTTAGTAAATAATAAAAATTTAAAATTTAATAAGTTCAAATGTCAATTTTTATCATTGGGAAAAGTGACAATAAGATGAAAAATGTAATGTATTTTTAAATGAAGCCTTATAATTTGGTATTACTCATGCACATTAAGTGATTAATATGTTTTTGATTGATTCACTCTTTGAATTGAAAGCTATAATCAGGAGTAATAATAATGTCTTTAAAGTTAGGCTGAACTTAACTCCTGCCTGAAAGATCTTGAAGATTATATGAATTTTTTCTTAGGATTATCTTATTTGAGGAATGTTTCAAAGAAAGAAATGTTTTGAGTGAGAATATCAAGTATCTAACATTCTTAATATGCTTAAATAACTTTATATGATTTTATAAAGATTATGGAAAAAATTTCCCCTCCCATTTATGAGGTGAGAATACAACTTGCCTGAATTAATCAAACCAAAGGAATGACCAAGGACTAAACATTGTTATTCAATCAATTGAAGACTGTACAAAAATTATATTGTTAATTTGGAATGATCATGCTAGAAAGTATGTCCCAATTAGCATCAGGAACTTAGCACAGATTGGACACAGATTTATAGTTCCACAATTAATCCAATAGAAAAGGTGTATCATATGTAAATGTAATTTTGTGGGTATTCCATGAAGTCAAGAAAAGGACATTGTTTTGTTTTGTTTTTGATAATAGCCTTTTATTTTCAAAATGCATGCAAAAGATAATTTTCAAAACTCACCCTTGCAAAACCTTGTGTTCCATTTTTCCCTCCCGTAATGCATCCCCTCCCCTAGACAGCAAACAATCCAATATATGTTTTTTAAAAAATTCTTCTATACATATTTCCACACATCCCAAAAGCTGGGATCTCTAAATTTGTTAAAAACTAGATTGCTGTAATTATTCACTATTTTGTCTTGTGAGCCTCACCTGATTCATTCATTGACTATGCTATTTCTTAGCCAGTACAAAATGGTTTTGCTGACTGCTACTTTATAATATAGTTTAAGAGTTGGCATAGCTAGGCCACCTTCATTGGCATTTTGTTCATTAATTTCCTTGAAATTCTTTACATTTTGCTTTTTCAGATGAACTTGGTTATTATTTTTTTCTAGATCTATAAAATAATTTCTTGCAAGTTTGATTGGTATGGCACTAAATAAGTAGTGTTCATAAGCAAATTTTTAAAATATATTTCTAAATAGCTGCATGAATAAAAATGAGAAAGAGTAGACCAATGAATTGGGCATGCAACTAAATGAGCTAGAAAAAGAAAAATTAAAAACCCCCAATTAAATAGCAAATTAGAATTTTTGAAACTCAAAGGAGTGATTAATAAAATAGAAACTAAGAAAAGTATTGAACTAATAAACAAAACTAAAAGTTGGTTTTATGAGAAATAATTAAGAAAATAGATATACTTTTAGTTACTTTTATCAGAAAAAAGGAAAGAAAAAGTCACCAGTATCAAAAATTAAAGAGGTGAACTTATCATAAATAAAAAAGAAATTTTGCAATAATTAGGCACTATTTTGCCTAGATCTGTGGTAGAATGTCTAACAATCTAATCAAAACAGATGCATATTTACAAAAATATAAATTGCCCATTGTCTAGATCAACTTCTGGGTGAGCAATTGGGGCCAGCTCCATGCCCTGATTCATGGACAAGGAGTAGAGAGGCAGAACTCAGGAGGAGTGGTGAAAACAGGAGTTCATTTAATTCAGGATTACACCAGTGCTAATATACATATATCTAAGGTTTACATAATCGGTTACAAGTGCCTAAATTTTCAGATTACTACTACATCTCTGTTCACTATTGTGAATGCATCATACCTGAAGATATTCAGATAGCAGATAACAGATAATAGAATGTCTGGCAAATGTCCTCTAGAAGCATTTCTTAGAAGTTAGTAACCACACATTCCTCCAAATATTCTCAGTACTAATAATCTGCAAGGTAACATACATTTCCTGACTTCACAGAAGGCCTGCCATCTGCAAGCAGAAGCTAAGCCAGCCTTGATTAGCAGAGTTCTCCAAGGACAAAAGAGTCTTGTAACCTTTTTAGGGATCTCTCTACTATCTGTGACCCTCAACAGAAGAGGAAATAAAATATTTAAATAATGCCATTTGAGAAAAAAAAATTTGAACAAGTCATTAATCAGTTCCCTAAGAAAAAAATTTCCAGGGCCAGATGGATTCACAAGTGAATTGTACCAAACATTTAAAGAACAATTAATTTAAATACTATCTAAACTATTTGAAAAATTAAATAAAGAAGGAATACTACCAAATTACTTCTATGACACAAATATGGCGCTGATATTTCTGTTCAAAGAAGGACCAAACAGACAAAGAAAATTACAGACCAATTTCCCTAATGGATATTGATGAAGAAAATTAAATAAAATATTAGTAAAGAGATTGCATGAATTTATAAGCAGAATAATTCCTTGTGACCTAAAAGGATTTATACCAGGAAAGCAGGGCTGTTTCAATATTGGAAAATACTATTGCCACAATCAACCATATTAATAACAAAATCAACAGAAATCATGTGCTAATTTCAATAGATGCAGAAAAATCTTTTTTACAAAATATATATTCATTCATATTAAAAACATGAGAGAAGATAAAGTAAAGGAAATTTTCCTTAAAATAATAAGCAGTATCTATTTAAAACCTGTAGCAAGTATTATTTATAATGGATAGAAGATGAACTCATTCCCAATAAAATCAGGGGTTAAACAAAGATGCTCATTATCACCACTACTATTCAACATTGTAGTAGAAATGTTGGCTTTAGCAGTAAAAAAAAGAAAAATAAATTAAAGGAATTAGAATAGGTAATGAGGAAACAAATGTACTTAAAGAATCCTAGAAAATCATCAAAAAACATAATGGAAACAATTAACAGCTTTAACAAAGTTACAGGATATAAAGTAAAACCACACAAATCATTAGCATTTTTATATATTACTAACAAAGCCCATCAGCAAGAGATAAAAAAAAATCCACTTAAAATAACTGTAGACAAAATAAAATATTTGGGGGGGAGGTGCATTCTACCTGCCAAGACAAAACCAAGAACTATATGAATACAATTACAAATCACTTCCCACACAAATAAAATCAGATCTAAACAATTTGAAAAATATCAATTATTCATTGCTAGGTTGAACTAATATAATAAAGACAATTCTGCCTAAATTGATCTACTTGTTCAGTGCCATATCAAACTGCCAAAACAGTATTTTATAGAACTAGAAAAAATAATAACAAAATTCATCTTGAAGAACAAAAGATCAAGAATACCAATGGAATTAATGAAAAAAAAAATACAAAAAATGGTGGGTTAGCAGTACCAAACCTAAAACTATTACACAGCAACAGTACTGGCTAAGAATTAGAGTGGTAGATCAGTGTAATAGCTTAGACACACACAATACAGTAATCAAGACCTAAAGAAATTGTGTGTTTGATAGATCTCCAAACTCCAGCTTCTGGAATTAGAACTCATTTTTTGACAAAAAATTGCTGGGAAAGCTGGAAAATAATATGTCAGAAACTCAGCATAGATCTACTTGTCACACCTATACCCAAATAAGATCAAAATGAATACATGATTTGGGCATAAAGAATAATATCATAATCAAATTAGGAGAACAAGGGACAATTTACCTATCAGATCTTTGAAGAAGGGAAGAATTTATGACTAATAGATAACATTATGAAAAGCAAAATGGACAACTTTGATTGCATTAAATTGAAAAGTTTTTGCACAAACAAAACTAACAGAAACAAAATTAAAAGGGAAGTACAAAGCAGGGAAAACATCTTTACAGGAATTATTTCTGATAAAGGTCCTATTTCTAAAATATGTAAAGAACTAGGTCAAATTTCTAAGAATTCAGGTCATTCCCCAATTGAGAAATGTTCAAAAGATATGAACAGACAATTTTCAGATGATGAAATTAAAGCTAGCTATAATTATATAAAAATGCTGTATGCAAAATAAAATAAATCTGAGGTACCATCTCACACCTCTCAAATTGGCTAAGATAACAGGAAAAGATAATGATAAATGTTAGAGATGGGGGAAAACTAGGATACTAATTCATTGTTGGTAGAGTTATGAAATGATCCAACCAATCTGGAGAGCATCTGGAGATGCCCAAAGAGTTATCAAACTATGCATACTCTTTAGCCAGCAGTGTTATAACTCATTCTTTATCTCCAGGAAATCATAAAGAAGGGGAAAGATTTCACAAGTATAACTGATTGTAACAGTCTTTTTTGTGGTAGTAAAGAATTCGAAAAGGAATGGATGTCCATCCATTGGGGAATGACTTGAACAAATTGTGGTCCATAAAAGTAATGAAATAGAATTTTTTTATTAAAAATGATGAACCAACTTATTATAGAAGGACCTGGAAAGATTTACATGAACTGATGCTGAATGAAATAAGCAGAACCAGGAATACATTCTACACAATAACAGTAAGGATATTTGATGATTAACTGTGAAAGGGTTCATTCTTCTTACTAGTTCAGTGCACTCCCAATAAATTCCAATGGACTTTGAGCAGAAAATGCCATCTGAATCCAGAGAAATAACTAGGTAGATTGAATGTAAGTAAATTCATTCTTTTGTTTGTTTTTTAATCTTTCCGATGATTTTTCCTTTTTGCTCCGATTTTTCTTTCCCAACATGATTCATAAAGCAATGTGTATTAAAAATAAATAAACTTGTTAAAATAAAAAATAAACATAAAATTAATGCTCACATTATGTATGTATGTCAAGGAAATATAAGGATACTATATAGAATATTTCATTTTACAATAATAATCTACATTTGGAAACCTAGTCAGCATTTGGATTTTTCTGAAAGCACTGAATAACCTTTAACTAAAAACATAATTTTAGAATTGAACTGCAAACAGATGAGGGGAAAGCACTTTTATTTCTTTTAAAATTTAATGAATCTCAAGGGATCCTTCAGTGTGTGTATAAGTAAAAGTAAGATAAAGATCCTGGTTTTTCCCAGGGATTCACTCCAGTAACTAACAACAGTCAGTAAATTTTCTTCTCTTAGTAAATATGTTAAAAGCCTTAGTTGTATCACAAAAGTCAATTTCTTTCACTCATTAGCCATTTAAACAGACATTTCATCAATACCATGTAATATAAGCACTTATCACACTAAGGAGTGAGTCCAATGGAGTATTTTTTTTCTAAAGCCCTTTAAACTTTATTTTTATTATTTGCAATGGACTCCTACTTGTGTTAGCAGTATAGGTCCTTTAAATAAACCTATGTGGCCAATGGAAGTGACCATAAGTACATGAGGCTGAGCAGACACCAGTGTTTAGCAGTTCCATAGTCAGATAGGTTTTCTTTAAATTGTTATCTTTTAAGCCAGAGTTTCCAACATAAGCTATGTATCTGCACATGGTCAAAGTGTTTTGAACTTTCAACTAAATCTTTTTTAGCTAAAAAAAATTCTTGAATTCTCTGGTTCTATGATAAGTGGTTATTATGAGTGAGATTAAGGTAGAAGAAAGAGTTTAGTGTCTGGACTCATTTGCTTATTGCACAGGGATGTAGTGTTCTTTAAGTGATTTGTGTTGTGCTCAAAAATATTACAAGCCCCTGTTCTGGAGCCACTTCATTGTGATTCTAAATAAAACATATGACATGCACATAAAGGGAAATATGGTCAAGAATTTTATTTATGAAAGTCATTTATGAAAAAGACAGATTACTATATAAAGCTGTGGAAGAAAATAGCTTCTTAATGAATTAAGATTTTTTTTCTTCTGTGTTAACTCTGGGGCTTTGCAGTAAGAAGAGAAGTCACTACAAATTCTCAGTCTTTAATTACGGAATGATTACATTCTCTTTTAGGCCTCCATATTACTTTTTGTTATGAGTTCAAATGTTGGCGTTCTTGTTCTTCTCAAAACACAGGGCGTAGAGGCTTAGAGCCCTCTGACTATCTCCAAATCCAAAGGTTCTGTCCTTCAGCCTCTGCCTCTGCTTTCTTCAGTCTCCAACCAACACAGAGATGGAATGTCTCTCTTGTATCCTTCTGGGGAGCCCAGGCACCAACTATAGTGGTGTGAGATGAAGATGAATCTGGTTGTCCACTGAACTCTCCACTCGTAGCTTCTTCCTCTGTAAACTCTTCATCTGCCACCAGCCAGCCAAGTGGAAAAAATGTATTCTGCCATAGATCCCTCATCGCTGGCCTTTTATCTGACTCTTCTGAGAGAATGGGATTATGGGTTTTCTCCCATAGTGCTCTCTGGCCCAAAGAGCTTTAAGGGAGGTGTGGACTCCCTTGAAGTTAGAAAGTGTACTTTGTGAAGCTAGCATACTTGTGGACTCCAATGAGTAAAGGTGTGAACACAAGCCTTGTATTAATTAGTTCTACTTAGTACCTTGTTTCAGGTTCTGGCCAAAATCTTCTTGTAAGATTAGATCAACTCTAATTAGTTAGCAGTTAGTAAGGATTCCAACAATTTTTGTTACCATACTCTGTACCTTATATTATTTGCACATTATAAGATATGGTAACAATGTTATACTTATTAATAAAATTTGAAATTTTACCAAAACATCCAGATATTTTATAAGTAATACAAAAATCTAAATATTGAGAACATAAGAATAATTTATTGTCTTAGTTTTTGACCATAGGTCTTAAACTACATAAAATAAACAAAAAAATTAAGTAAACATTTTACTTTTTACAAATTGAGTGGCTTATCTCATACTTTTATAGAGATCTAGCTATCTTGGCCAATGGAACTTTGTCTCCATAAGTCAATACCAGTGAGTACAGAGTTTCTTCCCTATTGTAGCCTTTCAATCTACTGTTCCTATGTCAGAGGAAGTTCTCTGAAAGTTTGAGAAGTTAAATAGTATGTTACTTAGGTTCATATTATGATAACTTCTACTGGAGACTGAACCCATCTGGTTTTGGTTTGTTCATTTCTCTACCGAATTTACAACAGGTATAATAATTCATACACATCAATCTGTCCATATTGCTCTACTAGTACAATAACCTGTAGGAAAAGAATTTGTATTTTTATTCATACTTTCTAATATTGTGCCAATCTTAAGGAATTCAAAAATATTTTGAAAATGTTAAGATGAGGATAACAACAACAAAAAAGATTCTACTAGGCAGACTCATTTAGATCATATATTTATCTTCATTGGGGGACATATTTATTTGTAGAATGAAGTTCATAAAACTAATTTATTTTCATGGCTGTTTAATTAATTTGTTAGTAAATAAATTTATGGGAGGCAAAGCCAATATAGCAGAGTAAAGGCAGAAGCTTGCCAGTCTCTTACTAATCCCTTCAAATCCCCTTAAATAATGACTCTAAATAAATTCTAGAGTAGCAAAACCCATGAAAAGATAGAGTGGAACAGTTTTCAAGCCAGAACAAACAAAAAAAGTCTGTTGCACCAAGGTGAGAGTGAAGCACAATTCAGGGCAACCTGTGCTAGCATATCCCAGCCCCAGAAAACCAGGAACAAACCTTGGAGCTGGGCTATTAACTCAGTGGCAGCAGTAACCGTTTACTGACCTCTCAACCCACAGACACCAATAGCAACTTAGAAGCTCAGTAGAAAAGATTTGTCACACTTAGATAGGAGTGGAATACAGGTTGAGCCAGCACAGATTTTCCTCCCCCAACCTCCCCAGCAAACCAGAAGCAGACATTGAGAGCAACTGAATCAGCAACTTCAATGGTACCGTCCAGAGCTCTCAAACCACCAAAAACAAGAAAGTTGGACAACTGGTCAAAAAAAGACTACAGGGGAAAATTTTGCTAAAACTGAGAAAGGACTCTGTTGTTTTGCCTATACTCAAAACTCTAGTCACAGTCCTTGGTGGCAGTTCCATGCTGAGTAAGAGCACTAGTAGTGGACTACAGCTTGCAACCATAGTAGATGGGGAACCTCATCGTAATTCCAGAGCAAAAAAAAAAAAAAAAAAAAAAAAAAAAGGTGTTTGTGATCACTCACAGACCAAAGCACAAGCCCAGGAGAGTAGTAAGCACACCTCTTCTTAAATCATACCTTCTTGGAAGATTTGAAGATTTAAAATTCCCAAGAAGTATCTCTCAAAATAGCTGCCCAAAAACCCTGAAGCTTGGAACAGTGCACATTTAACTCTAGAAGCAGATTCCTACTTTAACAAAGAGTATAAATTCAAGTAAAAGGCTGGAAAATGAGTAAAGAACAGAAAAAGTTTCTGACCAAAGAAAATTATGATATCAACAAGAAAAATCAAAACACATACTCAGAAAATAATAAAGTCAAAGCTTCTACATCCAAAGTCTTCAAAAAATATGACTTTGTCTCAGGACATGAAAGAACTCAAAAAGGATTTAGAAAATCAAGTAAGAGGGGTAGAGAAAAAAATAGGAAGAGAAATGAGAGTGATGCAAGAAAATCATGGAAAACAAGTCAATGGCTTGGTAAAGTAGACACACACACACATACACACACACACACACACACACACACACATCTGAATAAAATAACATACTTGGTCAAATAGTAAAGGAAGTACAAAAAGCAAAAAAAGAAAATAATGTCTTAAAAAGCAAAACCGTTGCATGAAAAGAGAGATATGAAAATTCACTAAAGAAAAAAAATCTCCTTTAAAAAAGAATTGGCCAAATAGGAAAAAAAAAATCCACTAAAGAAAATAACTTTACAAATTGAATTGGACAAAGGGGAAAGGAAGTACAAAATCTTGTTCAAGAAAATAATTACTTGAAAATTAGAACTGAACAAATGAAAGCTAAAGACTTTATGAAAAATCATGGTTTAATTTAAAAAAAAAATAAAAATAGAAGACAATGTGAAATATCTCATTGAAAAAGCAACTGATTTGGGAAATGGATCCAGGAGTAATAATTTTAAAAGTATTGAATAATCTGAAATTCATTATTAAAAATAATATCCGACATATAATCTTTTAAAACATTGTCAAGGAAAACTGTCCCTGACATTCTAAAACCAGAAAATAAAACAGAAATTGAAAGAATTCACCCATCATTTCCTGAGAAATATCCCAAAATGAAAACTTCCAGTAATATTACAGCTAATATTCCAGTAATATTCCAGAACTTCCATATCAAGGAAAAAATATTGTAAGAAATCAGCAGAGAAAAAAAAAATTCTAGTTTCATGGATCCATAGAGAAGATAACACAAAGTTTTGCAGTTTCCACATTATTTGCCTATACTCTGGAGGCAAAGAATTGCAAATTGAATTGGACAATTGCTAAATAAATTATAATGTGTGATTATGATGGAATACGATGGTGCTATAAGAAATGATGAACAAAATGCTCTCAGAAAAATGTGGAAAGTTTTCCATGAGCTGATGCAAAGTGAACTGTGCTGTGTACAAAGTAACAGTAATATTATAAGATGTTCAACTATGAATGACATCACAATTATTTGTAATACAGTAATCCAAGATAAGTCTGAAGGGATTATCATGAAAAACATTATCCATATCCATAGAAAGAAATGATGGTATGAGAATTCTGATTGAAGGATATAGTTTTACTTTCATTATTTTTTCTTGATTTTTTTCTTGTAGTCTATGTTTTCTTTCACTATTATGAAAAGGTTTTTAATTTACACATATATAACCTATGTTGAATTGGGGGTGAAGAGGGAGGTAGGGAGAGAATCTGGCACTCTTAAGTATTTTAAATTATTGTTTAAATTATTTATCAGGTAGCTGGGGAAAATACTAAAGAAAAAAGAAAAAAAAACAATTCGTGGCTTAAAGTGATTTTACTATTTGAAGTGAAAGTATATTAATCTATCACTTTTTAGAATAAGGATTATAATCCATTTATTTTTATCTACACTCCATTAACTCAAAAAGTAATGCCCTGAAATCTGCTTTTTGCTCTGAATATAATACTGTTTTCTCCCAAAGGTTATCAATTAATCAACCAATCATCAAATGAAATGTTATTCATTTCCTGTGATTGCTATGCAGCATTTGCCAATGTGAACTTTCCAGTACTTCTTGAAATGCTCTTTTTTTATTTCTAAAACCCTCTACTGTTCACTATTCTTGTTTTCTTTAAAATTCTCTGAATACCTCTTCTCTGTTAAATTCTTTCATCTTTTATTGTTGCATATCTTCAAGATTCAATTCTTGATCTATTATTAATATCTCTTTTCAACAGCTTTTTTTCTTGTGCAGCCTCAGGTCATAATAACCAATGTCTTTCAGCAACTCTTATCCTTATGCCCTGGAAGTTCACTTTAGCTTTATGGCTCTGGGGTTTCCTGTCTCCTAAACTTGGCTCCCAAAGACTTGATTATACCTCCTTTTCAGATTCCTGATGAGAAGTCTATTTTTGACTCTAAACTAAGGAATCCTCCCTTGAAAAAAACAGGAGTAAAAAGATACAGTCAAATTTCAATCAGAATTGATACAATTTTATTCTCACACAAAGTAATGGAAATATTAAACAATAAAACTTAATTGATTATAATACTTTGGTAATCTCTTATCTTTAAACCTTAAGACATTTACACAAAGCATCTTTGCTCAAGTTGCATATTAGTTATGTTACATTTCACCTCCACAAAGTTCAGCCTTATCAAGGCTGAGTGTTTCCTTTTTCAGAGAGACTCTCTGCCATTGCAACTGCTCTATAGGCAATATGTGCCCTGGAAGGAGAAGGAAGCCTCTTGTCTTTCAAGATCTCACAAAGCCACATACCAAAAGAAAAACTGCAAATAACATAAGACTCCATGCAATATAAATGTTTACCTTTGAGGTCAAAAGCTTATGACAAATCCTAGTAGAAGGAAGTATTTCTCCTGTTTGGTCTTCTGAATCTCAAGAGATTCATTCTTACACCTGTTGGATAACAGGAATAAGAGACTGGAGTGAAAGGAATAGCTCCTTTATTATATCCTTTATCACACAGAGGCAGTAAGGTACAATGCAGTGAGATAAAATGCTGGACCCAGAGTTCGCTAAACCCGAGTTCAAATTCAGTCTCAGACACTCTGCTATTTTGGATGATCTTATACTTCAGTTTCTTCAAATGTGAAAAAGGAGTCATAATAGCACCTACCTCTCAGGATTGTTGAGAGGCTCAAATGATATATTAGTAATATATCTAGACAACGCCCTGAAACGTAGCATATAAATTATATTATTGTTTATTATTATTGTCATTATTTCCACAAATATCTGGCTGAGGAGTCAATTAAGAGAAACCACATAGAAAATACTATTACAACCTCTTTTTTTGCAAAAGTTAGGGCTGGGGTTGTCAAATAGTTGTGGAATAATGCAAATGTAGATTTTTTTGAGGTTTGAAATTATTTTAATTATTTCTTTTCTTTTCTTCTCCCTTTGAAAACAAGAAATAGAATTGGGGGCCTCTTACTACCATGGGGAGAACGAATATCATTGGGCTATTAACTAGCAATGAGTCCCCTATGAGTTTATCATATGAGAATTCTGCCTTGGACACACTTAGAAGTGAGACACACAAATAAAACCTTCTGAAGCAGGGTATCCAGGGAAAGAAGTTCAAAAAGTATGAATGGGGAGTAAAGAATATAGATATGGTTGAAATCTACAGGGACAGCAGGTATTAGAGAGAACAGGTAGTTATCTAAAATAGGACCTAATAAGCTGGAAACATTAATCAGATCCAAAGAGTTAAAATATGCATGAGTCACTGACAGTATACATCAGGATAATCTATACTAGTTGGGTAGCCTAATTTGTTTAACTAGTACTTTGTTTTCTAAGGTTCATTCTTTCCTGGGAAACAATAAAAGGCACTCCATGCCTGCAAGCACCTTAAATTCTTTTAGATCAGGTTGGCCTTAACCAAGGCATCTCAGTTCAATTCAGTGATTCAACAAGCATTTCTAATTATATGAGAAAAAAGAGATTGCCTGGGAAACCGATCTATAAAGGTAAAAGGAAAAAAAGTTAATTGCCCTCAAGAACCTTATATTCTTTTGAGAGCAGTTTGATATTAAAAACAGAAAAATGAATATAATATCATTTGAATAGATAGGAAAGCATTGATATCTAGAAGCCACAGGAAAAACTTCCTGTAAAAAGTGACATGATTTGAATGCATAAATTATTTTAAAAGGCAGGGATAGGAATATAATGGAGTTAACTCTAACCTATTTGCCAGAGCTCATTATTAAATTTTTATGAGCATTTATACCTCAGAAACTTGTCAGGTGTTACAAATCAGTATTTGTTGCTTTACTAGAATTGACTAAAGTTTTGTCAATAATGCAGATTAATCTTAAAATTGTATAGATACACATTTTCCCTTCCCCTCCTCCCTTTACTTACCAGTACACTCCTGGATGGCTTTATAAATATTGAGTTCATCAGGTATGCTATAGAAGGGAATGAAAATACAGCTAAACTGCAAGCTTGAGGACTAGAGACTAATGATTATGATAATAAATAATAATAATAGTAATAATATCTGCTCTTTATATCATGCTTTAATGTTTTCAAAATGTTCTACAACCATTATTCCCCTTGAGCCTCATAATAACTTTTGGCAAGTGTCAGGAAAGAATGCATTTCAAAGAGGCAAATCAGCAAATACAATTGGAGAGAAAATGATAAATAAAGGAAAGAGGCAATAGAGCTTTTTTGACAAGGACTAAAAACACTTTAAAGGTGTAATGTTCTTCTCTAAAATATAATGTTCTCTGGGAGGTTTCTTGGGGGGGTTTCTGGGAGCAGCCTTCATTTCAGTTCAGTAATCACAAGTTCAGCCAGGGATTAAAGTCCAAATCCTTTATTTTCTCTTTCCAAGTCTTGTCTCCTTTCCTGCAGCTTTCTTAGGGGCCTATATTTCTCCTTGGTTCCGAGAGCTCCTGCTGCTACTCCTTTGCCTCTGCCAGCTTCTGCCTCCAGCTCCCTCTGAATGTCTCCAAATCTAAAGGTTTGTACTTCAGCCTCCAGCCACAACAAAGTTGGAAGATGGAATGAATCTGTCTCAGTCTCTGAGAGCTTCTACTGTGCCTGTCCTCTCTGGCCCTGAGAGCTCCTCCTTATATGTTCTAACTGAGGATACACCAATCATTATATCACTAGGAAACCATTCTTTGTTGTAGGATTAAATCTATCCTAAAATAGATTTAACCACTGTCTCCTCAATTCCACTTAGCACCTTGTTTCAAGTTCTGGCCCATAACAGAAAGGACCTAATATTAAATGAGTTGAGAAAAGGAAGCTGTGAGGAGCTTGAAATGTCAACATTGAACCTTATACTTCCATTTCAGATGCAACAGAGTCACTGAAGTTTCATGAACTGAGGAGTAACATGGCTGCATCAGTCCTTTAGGAAGAATTTTTTTTGTATCTATAAAAATGAGGGATATAGAAACTTTGGGATTTGGGCTCCCTGCATCCCAGAATTATAGAGGAAAGGGAAAAAGCAGCTTGTTCTAAAATAGCATTAAATAGGTACAGATTCAATGTATTGTTAAGATTCTGAGTATAGGGAACATGATATATATTTTGGAACACTGACCTTTACAATAGATAGATATTAGGTTGGTTGCCCTTTGAATTATTTGGTTTTGATGAGGTTTAGATTTGGGATACCCAAATGAAATTAGGGTTACTGGTGGTCAGGGAGTTAAATAAGGTCTAAATGAGGTCTAGTGGTGGCGCAAGGGTAGGGACTTCTGGGATTCCCTTCTGGAGACACAAGAGTCCCCTGTAAAGGAATTTACAAACCCAAAACTTTAGATTGATAAAAGAGGTTTATTATGGGAATTGGAAATAAGGTTAAAGTCTAGTCTAGTTAAGGAAATTGGTGAGAGTAAAGAGAAGGGGCACTGGAAACCATATTCCAGTGGAAAGAGACTCCTTGGGATGCCAAGCGTAGCATAGCTGGCATGTTTGGAACCTCTGCCAAGAGAGGGTCTTAGTTTGGCTCTTTTATAGTAAGGGGTTTTGGCTATAAGCTGAAGGCGGCTTGTTGGTGGAGTCCCAGGTTGGCTCCTCCCTGGGTTTCAGCTAGGGTTAGAATTTGAATTGAATTCAGTGGGTTTTGGGACTGAGCCAACCTCATCCAGATAACAAAGATGAAATTGTTTGTGCTTGGGTTGGAGTCCCCTCACTGAGACAGAGTCGAAGGAGGTTTTCTCCTTTAAGGATTTTCAGTTTTGGGGTTCCCTCTTCATTTTCTGATATAATCTTATTGAAAAGCATAATTAACATGAAATTACATTTTAAATTTTATTATTTTTTAACTTTTTTTAAAAAGTTCTGCTGTGATAGAATTTTTACAAATACTATTTGGTATTTTATATTCAAAATCATTTGCTATAGAACATGAACTAGAAAAAAAATGCACCTATTTTTTAAAGGACATGTCAATGTCTTTTATTGAAAGTTGGTAAAATTGTCAGAAGCATCTTTTAAAGCCACTATACATGATTTCTCTTATTTTGCTTCCTCCTCCCACCAACTCTTTTATTTCTCAGTCTTCAAAACTACATTGGTTCTCTTTTTTTCTTATATCTTTCCTCAATTCTTTTCATTTCATTTTTTCTCACAAAACTAAAAACTTTTTTTTCTAGATGTAAGCCTTAAGCCCATACAGAATCAGAACAACAACATATGCTACCACAGTCAGTATGCAAAAAAATAGCCTCAGTTGATATACCTCTTGATTTTTATCTGTAGAATTTGGAATTTGAGAGGATATTAGAAATAATATTGTCTAATTCCATCATTCTTCCTGATAGGAAATTAAGTTCACAGAGGATCAAGTGATACACTAATAAGTAGCAAAGATAGAATTTCCACTCAGAACTTGTAATTCTAACTCCTAGTGCTCTTTCTACTGTAGTATATTGGTCTACTACATTTAAAAACTTTAACTCACAGAATACATGTGACAAATATTTCCTAAACATTTATATGAGACCATGTACTTTTTCTCAAGGTTAAAAACAAAGAGAAAAAAAAAAATTCTGAAACTGCAGATACAACGACAAATGGCAGGAAGTATGACATACCAAAAGAAAATTAGAGAAGGATGAGGAGTAAAAGCAAGATCCAGAAAAAGCGCATTAAAAACATCTTATATGGCCAAAAAAAAACAAAAAAACAAAAAACAGTTTTAGGTTTTTTAGGTTGAAGATTGAAAAAAGAGAGGAGATGTTGGAGTAACCATTATGTTGATTTCAAATTGAATTAAAAATGTTTTTAGGATAACATTTGTATCTTTTATTATTCTTTTCATTTCCCCATTCCTTGATTACCAAGACCTAATTAATTTTAAAAATTGTTTGGAAAAGTTTCTTGAAAAAAAGTAGATAATATTAATGATATACTTGGAAACTTCTAAAGACTAAAATTTATTTAAAATAATTTCAGCAAAGTAGCATGATATTAATTAAACCCATATAAATCTTCAACATGCTTGTATATCATCAATAGGATCCTTCAGGAAGAGATATCTAGAGGTACTCCATTACACAATATAAGATACTTGAGAACAAACTTACTAAAACAAATCCATTGTTTATATGAACAAGACCATTAAAATCTTTGTACACAAATAAAATCAGATTTAAATTAATGGAGAAATGTAATTGTTCATGGATAGGCAGGATCAATATGATAAAGATAACAATATTGCTAATATTAATTTGTATATTCAATTCTATCCCAATTAAATTACAAGTAATTATTAAATTACTAAAAAACTAAATTACTGAACAAGAAAACATAATAACAAAATCCATTTTGAAAAACAAATGGTTAAGAATATCAAAAGAACTAATGGAGAAATATGTAAAGAGGTTTATCAGTACCAGATCTTAAACTATGCGGTATCAATACAATTTGGTAATAGATTTTTGATGGAGAGAGCCATCTCCATTCAGAAAGAGAACTGTGGGGACTGAATATGGATCATAACATAATATGTTCACCTTTTTGTTGTTTGCTCGCTTTTTGTTTTCTTTCTCATTTTTTCCCTTTTTGATCTGATTTTTCTTGTGCGGCATGATAGTTGTAGAGATATATGAAGAAGAATTGCACATTTTTGGCATATATTGAATTGTTTGTTTCTAGAATGGGGGTGAGGCAAGAGAAGGACAGAAGGTTTGTGTCATAAGGTTTTGCTGGGATGAATGTTGAGAATTATATTTGCATATATTTTGAAAATAAATAGTTGTAATTAAAAAAAATAAAATAGAATAAAACTATTTGGTACTGACTAAGAAATAGAAAGGTAGATCAGTGGAACAAGTAGAAACAATAATCTATAGCAGCAAATGAACATAATGATTTAGTGTCTGACAAATGTGAAGACATATGTTGGGGATAAAAATTCATTATTTGTTTTAAAAAATGTGTTTGAAAAGCAGCCTGGTAGAAACAAGGCATTGAATTTTTGGTAAGAAATCTTATACCATTTATCAAGGAAATTGATAGATGATCTAGATGTAAAAGGCAATATTATAAGAAAAATCAGAGCTTCTGAAATAAAATACCTATCAAATTATAGCTAGGTGAACAATATATGAACAAACAAGAGATAGAGAACATTGGGAGGTGTAAAATTGATACATTTGATAACATTAAATTATAAAAGTTTTATACAAATAAAGCAAATATACCCAAGATCAGAAGGATAGCAGAAAATTGAGAAAAGAAAAATGTTTGTAACAGCCCTTTTTTGTAATGGCAAGAAATTGGAAACTGAGTGAATGCCCATCAGTTGTAAAATGGCTGAATAAGTTATGTTATATGAATATTATGGAATATTATTGTTCTATAAGAAATGATCAGCAGCATCATTTCAGAAAGGCCTATAGAAACTTACAAGAACTGATGCTAAATAAAGTGAATATAATCCAGAGAACATTGTACACAGGGGCAAGATTATTTGATGATCAACTGAGATGGATTTGACTTTTTTCCAACAATGAGGTGATTCAAGACAATCCTAATAGACTTGCAATGGAGAGAGCCATCTGTATGTAGAGTGAGAACTATGGGGACTGAATAGGGATCACAACATAGTATTTTCACCTTTTTTGTTGCTGTTTGCTTCTTTTTCGTTCTCATTTTTTTTCTTTTTGATCTGATTTTTCTTGTGCAGCATGATAAATGTGGAAATATGTGTAGAAGAATTGCACATTTAACCTATATTGGATTACTTGCTGTCTAGGGGAGCAAGGCAGGGAGAAAAATTTGGAACACAAAGTTTTATAGGAGTGAATGTTGAAAACTATTTTTGCATGCATTTTGAAAATAAAAATGTATTGTTTGTTTCTTCAAATATATTAATTTATGGAAAACTCATACATGGTAAGTGCTCATGTGATGGTCAAAAAAAGGATATAAAGACACTATCCTTAGAACTTTAGAAGTGGCTGCATTACATGGAAGACATTGGCACAGGACCATCCTGTATGACAGACCTTGATCAGAAAAGGTGCAGTGTTCTATAACCAAAACAGAATTGAATTAGTTCAAAAGAAATATGAGATACACAAAGTTAGAGAATCCACTCCAAATGTCCATATGGATTATTTGTGCCTGACCTGTGGTAGAGCATTCTGAGCTCATATTAGTCTGATCATCCATGCCTGGATACATTGTAACTGAGTCTAACATTTTGGTTCTCTTTGAACTTGAAAGACCACAACCAAAGGACATATGAATAGGCTGTTTTCCAATGAAGAAATCAAAACAATTTCTATTTATATGGGAAAATGTTCTGAATCATTATTGATTAGAAAAATTCAAATTGAAATAGCCTTGACATATCATTTTAAACCTATCAGATTGGCTAAAATGATTGAAGGTTAAAATGTCATATTGGAGAGGATAAGGAGAAGTTAGGATCTTAATTCTTTGGTTGTGAATCTGTGAACTAATGTAACTGTTTTGGAGAGAGATTCAAAATTATAGCCAAAGTGTTATTAAAGTACATATACACTTTGACCTAGCAATACCACTATTAGGTTTTTTATCCAAAACAATCAGGGAAAAAGGAAAAAAAAACCCTATATATTCTAAAATGTTAATAAGAACTCTTTTTGTGGTGGCAAAACAAATAGAAATTACAGGGATGTCAATCAATTGGAGAATAGTTAAACAAATTGTGGCATGTGTTATGGAATATGCTCTAAGAAATGATGAGTTCACTGATTTTAGAAAATTTATATTTTGTTTATATATATGCATATCTATACAATGTATATGTAATATGAATATATAAATACAATTTGTCTATATGCATGTATACACAGAGAAAAAGAGAGAGAGAGAAAGGGAGAGGGAGGAAGAGAGGGAGGGACAGAAGGAAGGAGGGAAAAAGAGAGAGATTTGCATCTGATAGTAGCCATCTCAGAGTTTAATGGGAAGGAGGTGGGGATGGGAGAAAAAAGAAATTTGTATGATAAGTTTATTGCATATTTAAAGAAATGGCAAATTGTTCATAATTAATCTACTATTTCAGAACCAATCCTCTGTTTTTTCAATTCTATTTTGTTATGAAAATGTTGTTTAATTTTTTCTTAAGTTCAGAATAAAATAAATGTTAAAAAATAGAAAAAACATGCAAAAAAAGAAAGATATCTTGTTCTATTTTTAATAATGTAATGTTTTAATTTAATTTAATAATTTGAGTTTTTTGCTGATGCTGTAGTTCATAAAGTATATAATAATATAATTCATTTTAAATCCATATGGACCAGGAAGATTTTGGTTATTCCTATCTTCTACCATTCCTTTGAAATTTCATTGCTCTGATTTTCTAAAGTTATATGGTTTAAATTAACCAGTTTGTATTTGGTCAATTTGAGCATTTTGTATTCATATGTTTTCATTCATGATGTGATGTAAATATACAGTTTTATTGACACATAATAACAATAGCATTTATATAATACTTTATTAAAATATGTGATGCTCTTTATAAACTTATATATGCATATATCTGGCAGGAGTACCAGCAGTAACTAGGACCTCAAATAAGGTCCAATATGTATATATATATATTATATATGTATATTATATATATATATATATGTTTATAAAGAGCACCACACACATATATGTTTATAAAGAGCATCACACACACACACACACACATATATATATATATATATATATATATATATATATATATAATATATATATATATATATATATATTAATTTGATTCTCACAACAATCCTGGAAAGTACATGCTATTATTATCCCCATTTGACACATATGGAAACTAAAGAAAAATGAAGAAACTTGTTCAGGATCATGCAGCTGGTAAGTAACTGAGATATGATTCAAACTCAGATCTTCCTGATTCCAAAGTCAGGGCCTCTATTCACTACACTTTGCGAATTATAATACTTTATAGTATTTATTCCATCTCTGTTATGAATTTTTCATTTTTCATCTTGGTAATTTGTCTTTCATCATTGTAATTAGTTCCTTTATTTCATTGATCCTTTGTTTTCAGTTTTTCTTATATTTCTTTTGATTTTCAAATATTTTTATTTTTATACTTGTTTGGGATCATTGGTACATTGAATTTTCTGGTGTGTTTTTTTTCATTTGCATGCTCAATTCATTAGTCTTTTCTTATTTATTTTAATAATAAAAGTGTCCAGTCACAAATTTTCCTCTAAAATAGTTCATACCACAAATTTTGGTATGCTAGTTCATTGTTATTATTTGATTTATGATAAATATTAATTTTTATGGATTGCTCTTTGGCCCACTTATTTTTAGCATAAGAATACCTACTTTCCATTTTAAATTATTATTCATATTTTATTTATTGAATACAATTTTGTTGCTTTGTTGCTATGTGAAGGATATTTTTAAACTTTATGCATTTTATGGAGTTTTTATGTCTTACCATGTAATGATACCATGCAATACTGAAAAATAAATAGGGTTCCCATTCAAAGGTCTCTTAAATTTTAGTTATCAAGTTTTACAGAATTGTTATTATGTTCATATGCATTATTTTATTGTTATTTGCATACAAGCAAGATTTGTCTGAGTCTAAAAGAGATATATTGAAATTATCTATTTTATAACCGAGGCCTGATTTGATCTTTAGTTACTTTTCCCCTTTAATTATTTAGATCCCATTTAATTTGGTACATATTGAGAATAATGTAGTTTCCCTATATATTTTCCCTGACACATCAAATTTTGCTCTAGTCTTTCCAAATCTGAAATGTTGAAATTTTGTGCACTAATATTTGGAAGATTCTTTGTACTTCAGTTAAAAACATTCTGAAACTCAACTAAAAGACACAAAGGTACTTGCAGGAAGAATGGGTGGGGTGGAAAAGGGAGAATAGAAGAATGTAAAACAATCAGAAGTCATATAAGGCCTTGCAGCTATAAAGAGATATTTTAATACAAATTGAACTTTTTCCTAGTCAGTATCATGTATTGGCAAGAACACTCAACTAGGAGTCTAACAATTGAGTTTATGGCCTTAGTTCTTCAATTTAACTCTTTAGGTGACATTGGAAAGCCAGTTCACTAATCTCTATTAGTATTGCATGGAAAATACAACACTTGAAGAAGAGGACAAAGAAAGCAACGTGAGCCACACAAAGGCTGAGGATGGTAATATTCATCTATGGTACAGCCACATCAGTGTCAGTAAAAAGTATCTGGAAATCCCTTTCTGATCCCCTTACCTTTGGAATGATAGTGATTGAAGATGCTCCAACTATTATTGTCATGGATGCTGCTAGTGCTCCTGCCAGACTCCAGAACTCCGCCCATCTCAGTATTACTGACTTATCTTGTGGACCTTTTATGTTATCTTATGGTGGGAAAATGTTTCTATGGAACTATGGAAAAGAATTCTGATTGGACATCAAAACAATGCATGTGTCTTCCTCAAATTAGGTCCAAAGAAGTAGTCCTGAAACTTCTGTCACACTACTATGATGTAGTGACAGGAACTAAATTCTCAGTTTACTTAAAGGGAGGGCATGAAAGGTGAAAGATCTACTGGAGAATAAATGAAATGACTGCAAAGTATAAAGTGTGTAAGGCTTGAAAACACAGGACAGGAAGAAAACTGTCTCTCCTTAGATGTTTGTTCTATCAACTAATCAAGTTTTTGTTAAATATCTACTATGGTGGGACAACTAGGTGGTACAGTGGATAGAGCAATAGCCCTGAAATCAGGAGTACCCAAGTTCAATTCTGTACTCAGACATTTAATACTGCCTACCTGTGTGATCCTGTGCAAATCACTTGATTCCAATTATCTCCACAAAATAAATAAATAAACGAATGAATAAACAAATAAATAAATAAATATCTAATATGTGTCAAATAGTGAACTTGGTCCTAGAAATACAAAGATAAAAGCAAAATAGTACTTAACCTGAAGAAGTACATTATAATAGGGAAGACATTATGCAAATAATAATTAATGTACAAAATTGATGGAAAGTCAATTGCATATTTCTCTTCTTATATATTCTAAATATGAAAAATAACAAATTCCATTCCTCTTCATCCTTCTTTGTCTAGTAGGCTATTGCTCTTGTTAACCTTCCTTCTCTTCACTCTCTTAAAATTCTGAAAACAAAATCAAACCCCAAGATCCTGCTTATTTTTTTACTTCCTCAATATCCTTCAAAAACATAAAGATCCCAATGAGACCTTATTTGCTTCCTTTGGCTTACTGTTAGAAGATAAAGAGTAAATGGGAGGTAATCACAGAGGGAAGGCATTTGCACTGGGGAAAGATTGGAAGGGAATTCTACTAATATTTTCCTATAAAAAAGAAGAAAAAATCTCACACACTCTTTATTCCCCAATGAACTCCAGTGACTTCCAGTTATTTCCAAGAGAATCAGCTCTAAGATCCTTGACAAATAAAGTCCTTCACAACCTGGATCATTTTTGACCTTTCAAGTCTTGTGGCTCTTTATATCTTTCTGTGGTCTCTCTGATCCAGACACAGTCATAGTTGAAACCCTCTGTCTTCTGACTCAAGAATATGCCATCACAATTATGTGCCATAAAGTCAGAGGGAAACATTTTTTTCACTATAAGATACATAAGAGGTCCACAAGATAGGTCAGCAATACTGGGATGGACAGAGTCCTGAAGTCTGGCAGGAGTACCAGCAATAACTAGGACAATAATAGCAGGAGCATCTTCAAGTGAATTCCATTCCAAAGTTAAGGGGATCAGAAAATTAATCAGAAAGGGATTTCCAGGTTTTTGTTTTTGTTTTTGTTTTTTTACTGATACTGGTGTAGCTGGTGCTGATTGACAAATTTATTATGAACAAGAAATTCTGGATCACAGTTCCAGGACATAGAGGAGTGCAAAGTTTGCAACTACAGGTTAACAAAGGACATGATCACAGTTCCGGTACCAAGAATAGGAATAATACTTGTGGATATAGAAGAATAGGAACCCTTTATGGACAAAAAACCAGAACATAGACCAGGAGGAAAGCAACCATTCTTCTCCTAGGATACCACTATTCTGGAAGCACTATCTTGTAACTAGCTGTAAAATAGCTATCTGTAAAAATAGCAACACAAACAAATCCTGTTGTTTGGCACAGTGCCTTCCCATCTTCAAGTGAGCAGAGACCCATTTTAGCGTGAATTTCCAAGTAAAGAAATAGTTTAGAAAATTAAGCAAACAAACAAACAAAAAGAATGTTTCTAGTACACTGACAAGGAAAACCAACTTATAAATAGGAAACAACAATGTGAAAACAGCTACAAACAAAGCCAGAAAGAAAAATGCTAATTGGACTAAATGGCAAAAGAATTATTGGAAGAGTCAAAGAGATAAGAGTGGGAGACTGGAAAATGGGAAAATAAATGAGAGTAAGCAAGAAAATTATGAAAAGGTAATTAACAGCATAATAAATTGGTACCATGAATATTGAAGAATGAAATATTTCTAATACTGAGATAATGTGATTAATGCCTCTATCCTCAATTTTTCTTTATTCATATTTACAGGAGCCTTAAAATTTTATCTCAGGAACTTATTTGCTTCAGTATCAACATATAATATAGACATCTAAGTAAATGTTGTTTGGCAGTAGCTGTTCCCCTAAATTTTGCATTTCTCTATATCAGAATATCACTCTATTCCTCCCAAAAAGTCTTTGCAAAACATCTAGAGAAGTGAGAGAAGTTAATGTTAAGTCAATCAGTACACAACACTCAGATTTCAACTTTGCATCCAAGTGGGTATAGAACTGTGAATTTGTTCTCCTGATCTAGGCTTTCACTATGCAGTCTGGTGAACTTAGAAATAGTGAATTGGGATCCATTTACCTAATCAGGAATCTGAGCTACTGAATATTGCATGATTTTCTTAAGTCAGATTTTCACATTAATATATATTTTAATTTTAATATTTGAAAATCAAAGGAAACTGGCCCGTGCTACTGTTTTTAGCAATTATTATTATTTTTAAATGCATCCTAAAGCTAACCATTAAATCCAGAATTTCAATTTAAAATATAGTACTTTAATTTAATTCCCAGTTCTAAAGATTTAAATATTTGCTCGAGCCATCTGCCAAGTCATAACTGACATATATATGATGAGAGTTTAAAATGGGATTGCCTGGTTACAACTACAGCGTAATATCTGCAGCTGAAGGGGATGCTGTGTGCTAAATCTTGCTGCCTCAGCACACTTATAGCTTAACTGTCAAAGCCTGCCAGGAAGAATGACTTTTTTTTAAGGCAGCAAAATGTCTTAGGGAATTAGATTGCATTTGTAAAATATCTACAGCTTTTTTCATTTGAATTATAAAGCTTTATATAAAAACAACAGTTTAAATACATTCCCAAATTAGAGTCACTTTATATTTTTAAGCACTTCCTCCTTTAGGCTAAAGGGACAGTGCAATGAATTTTAGAAAACAGCTTGTATATCTCAACTGCTGCTTTTCTTCCAATGCAGATCTTCAATTTATGCATGAGAACAACTGCTGAATCATGGGATAAATGTCCCTATTTCCCATTTTAAAGAGTCATTTCAGGGTACCAAATTAGAGAGGTGAAAAGTGCACAGTCATGTTGGCAACATTTTAGACCCCAATTTAGCAAAGAATCTAGGTTTCCAAGAAAGTTTGCACACACACACATACATATAATGACACTGGAAAATATGCCACCAGAGAGAATAAAAACCAAATACTTCAGAGTTTTGTAGTAGTGGGGTATTAGTTGTAGAATAGAAAAGTATATTTGGAAAAAAGATTAGGGGAAAATCATATTCAAAGTCATCCATTCAGGAGCCATGTTTTTTCCTTGCAGATCAATGCTTTAAAATTTGATGAAACCTTAGCAATTATATAAGGAACATGATCCATTTTACAATGAAGAAATTAAAAGCCAGAGAGAATAAATGATTTGCCAAAAAGTTACTTGGGTTACTTGGAGGCAAAGAGAGAATCCAAATTCTAGTCTTCTGATTCCAAACCTGGCAACCTTTCCATTGTACACCACTGCCTCCTAATAGAAAAAGAAGGAATTATTTTTCTTAAATATGTCAGATATCTTGCTAAGATGTCTATCTGAAAAACCAAATTATCCTATACTAGTAGAAACTATAAAATATTTTTGAAATAACATGGACTATACTTTCAGTGTTTTAAAGTGAGAGAGCATATAGAGAATATATGTAGCTTATACAATGGTGGTCGGGGGGAAATGAGGCAAAACCTATTGGGTCATTTGTACAAATGAAAATGTTTCAATGATGAAAAATAATGTAACAAATAACATGAATCAACATGAAAATTTAACTACTGCAAAAGTCTCATCAACAATCTTTCATCTCAAGAAATCCAATGATTCTTGCAATTGCTTAAAATACATAAGCACATAGTAATATAACGCAGGCTAGTAGTAATGTAACAACATAAATCTACCTGAAAATTTACAAATGTCCATAAGTCCTAGAAATAGTCCATAAGGAATCCATTGTTCATTAGTTCATGCGCCAGGAATCTAATAATTCCTGTAAGCTCTGAAGTACTGCAAAAAGTCTCATCAACAATTTTTCATCTCAGGGAATCCAGTGATTCTTGCTGGTTTTTCAGGAACTGAAAGCTGAAGATTTTAAAGTTCTTTTGACAGTCTCATTGTTAGCCATCTGATTCCTTTTCCACCTGTGGAAATATAAGCAGATCCTCTTCCCCAAGCAGTTAACCTATCTAATTCTCTTCTGTTTACCACTTTGGGGATTTCTCCTCATCATCTGGTAATTACATTGGAGCTGTTTGCATTGGATATTGTCTTGTTGTCTTAAAAGGCCTGTATTCTTCCCAACTGTAATCCTGATTGCTTTTCTGTTGGTTGATGACATCAGAGTTCTGAATTTCTAAAGTCTCTCTGGGTGTAACCTCAGCTGCTATCATGCCCCACCTGTCCTTTGATTGATACTTTGGAGCTGGGCCCTGCCTCTCATTCTCTGGGTAAATATACATTTAGAGGCCCAGTGAAAGCCTCGGTTACATTTTGTACATGGGGTTTGGGGTTTTCTCTCACCCTGTCTTCTCACTCTATCTCCATATCTACAATGAGCTCTCAAATGTCCAACTTTTCCGCAATGAAAACATCGACGAGTTTCTCTAGAATTCCTCTGCCAAGAAGGACCTTGTCTTTCCATGTTCATCATAGTCTGGGCATAATAAGCATTTGTGCCCACTGTGGCACAGCGTCTAATGATTTCTTCTAAAGGAGCATTTTTGTCTAGCCCCCATATAATTCTCTTGCAAATCTCATTGGCATTTTCCTTAGCCAAATGTCTAGTCATTATTTCTGTTGCTGCATTATTTCCAATGGTTTTTTATTACAGCTGTTTGTAAACGTCCCACAAAATCTGAGGGAGAGAGATAGAAACACAGTCAGCTTCTCCTGTAAAGCAGAATTTGACAAGATTAGAAAAAGCATTAATTAAAGCAAAAAATGAAGGAGAAGATATATCTGATTTTATAAATGCATATCCTGTGATTGAAGAGCTCAACTCCTCAGGTCAAAAAGAGAGAAGATACACTCCTTTTAATTTGGGAAAAATTAAAGATTTGAAAAAGGGTTGCACTATTTATGGGGCTACATCATCTTATGTGAAGATGTTACTAGATAATTTGTCTTATGAAATCCTAACCCGAATGACTGGAAATCCATAACAAAAACTTGTCTAGAACCGGGACAAAATTTATTGTGGCTTTCGGAGTTTCATGAATTATGTAGGATTCAAGCCCAACGCAATAGGCAAACAGGAGCTATTGTACAAGTTGCTTTTGACCAACTAACTGGAGAAGGTCAGTATGCAGAGAGTTCAGAACAGATTTATTATCCCATAACAGTGTATGAGCAAATTTCTAAGGCTGCAATAAAAGCTTGGAATTCTCTCCCTGGACAGAAAGATGGAAATAATGCTTTCACAAAAATAGAGCAAGGTCCCAATGAACCTTTTGCAGATTTTGTGGGACGTTTACAAACAGCTGTAATAAGATGTTTTCATTGCGGAAAAGTTGGACATTTGAGAGCTCATTGTAGATATGGAGATAGAGTGAGAAGACAGGGTGAGAGAAAACCTAAAACCCCATGTCCAAAATGTAACCGAGGCTTTCACTGGGCCTCTAAATGTATATTGACCCAGAGGAATGAGAGGCAGGGCCCAGCTCTAAAGTATCAATCAAAGGACAGGTGGGGCATGATAGCAGCTGAGGTTACACCCAGAGAGACTTTAGAAATTCAGAACTCTGATGTCATCAACCAACAGAAAAGCAATCAGGATTACAGTTGGGAAGAATACAGGCCTTTTAAGACAACAAGACAATATCCAATGCAAAAAGCTCAATGTAATTACCAGATGATGAGGAGAAATCCCAAAAGTGGTAAATAGAAGAGAATTAGATAGGTTAACTGCTTGGGGAAGAGGATCTGCTTAAATTTCCACAGGTGGAAAAGGCTAACAATGAGACTGTCAAAAGAACTTTAAAATCTTCAGCTTTCAGTTCCTGAAAAACCAGCAAGAATCACTGGATTCCCTGAGATGAAAAATTGTTGATGAGACTTTTTGCAGTACTTCAGAGCTTACAGGAATTATTAGATTCCTGGTGCATGAACTAATGGACAATGGATTCCTTATCGACTATTTCTAGGACTTATGGACATTTGTAAATTTTCAGGTCGATTTATGTTGTTACATTACTACTAGCCTGTGTTATATTACTATGGGCTTATGTATTTTAAGCAATTGCAAGAATCACTGGATTTCTTGAGATGAAAGATTGTTGATAAGACTTTTGTAGTAGTTAAATTTTCATGTTGATTCATGTTATTTGTTACATTACCACTAGCCTGTGTTATATTGCTGTGTGCTTTTGTAAATTATGTATAATGCCTCCCATATTGATGGATTTATGTAAACCATGTATATCTGTTACAAAGTTCTGGCCCATATTGATGGATTTATGTGTACCCCTTCAGAAACCCACTAATCTGATTAGATTTCCTATTCCCATTTGGTGTTTTCATCTAACAAAAGAAAGGGGGAGATGTTGGAATCCTTACTAACTGCTAAGTAATTAGAGTTGATCTAATCTTACAAGAAGATGTTTTGGGCAGAACCTGAAACAAGGTACTAAGTAGAACTACCCATAATCCCTCTCTCTGGAAGGAGCATAAATAAGCCAATGGGCCTGTCAAAGAAGTTAGAGAGAGGAAGACGCTACAAGTCGAGATTTCACCGGAATGACATGAAGACTGGAGCTGGCTGGAGGCTGAAGAAAGCAGAGGCAGAGGCTGAAGGACCAGACCTTTGGATTTGGTGACATTCGGAGAGAGCTCTTGGAACCAAGCAGAGAGATAGGCCTCTAAGCTAACCGGGCTATATTGGGATAATGAAAGATCTGAACTTTTATCACCTGGCTGCGTTTTGAGAAGAAAAAGCTCACCACACCATTTCCTTCTCCAGATCATTTTATAGATGAGGAAACTGAAGCAAACAGGATTAAGTGACTTGCCCAGGGTAACACAGCTAGTGAGGTCAGATTTGAACAGGAGAGATGAACTATCCTGACTCAGGACTTGCATTCTCTTCACTGTACCATAGCATAGCTCAGCTAATTATTACCTCCAAAACAAATTTCAAACATTTTTGCATTCACAACCTTATACAAATTGTCAGCACTCTGACTTTACAAAGTCATCTCATATTACTTCCTCTCACTATCTCTAAGTGTCAAATATCCTTCTTCTTCTGCCCTTTGCACATATCCTTACATTTTACTGGTTGCTATAACTTCCTACAATACTCATAATGTTGTATATTATATGAGCCATGATCATATCTTCCCTTAATAAAAGTGTCTTATATAAATTATATTCCTTCTTTTTTCCATTCCATTGTGTCTCCCAGTATCTAAGAAAAAAAACTTCAGCACAGACTAGGTACTATATGGAAACAGCTTTGTGGCATATTGTTAGACTTGGCCTTAGAAGACCTTCAATTCAAATCCTTTTCCACACCAGCTGTGTGATTTGAACAGGAGAGATGAACTATCCTGACTCAGGACTTGCATTCTCTTCACTGTACCATAGCATAGCTCAGCTAATTATTACCTCCAAAACAAATTTCAAACATTTTTGCATTCACAACCTTATACAAATTGTCAGCACTCTGACTTTACAAAGTCATCTCATATTACTTCCTCTCACTATCTCTAAGTGTCAAATATCCTTCTTCTTCTGCTCTTTGCACATATCCTTATATTTTACTGGTTGCTATAACTTCCTACAATACTCATAATGTTGTATATTATATGAGCCATGATCATATCTTCCCTTAATAAAAGTGTCTTATATAAATTATATTCCTTCTTTTTTCCATTCCATTGTGTCTCCCAGTATCTAAGAAAAAAAACTTCAGCACAGACTAGGTACTATATGGAAACAGCTTTGTGGCATATTGTTAGACTTGGCCTTAGAAGACCTTCAATTCAAATCCTTTTCCACACCAGTTGTGTGATTTGGACAAGTCACTTAACAATTCTCACTTAAGTTTCTTCATCTGGATAACAATAGCTACTATTTTCCAGGTTAAGAATCAAACATAATATATATATAATATATATATAAACATAATATATATATATATATAATGTTTTGCAAAACTTAAAGCATTAACGTTGTTATATTTTTGGTTGAACGAATGACTGAATATTTTGCTAATAGGCCTTATTAACTTCATAATAAGACTTTTCTAATACTTTCTAATACTTTCTTTCAGATTTTTGATATTCTGAACATGGGAACAATTACTATCATTATAGCTAGATACCTCTATATCATAGTATGTTGTCTTCCTAAAAATTTCAGTACCAAGAGCCAAGATTCTTGATGAGCTTTTCAAAACTTAGCTAGGCTGTTACTATGTCATCTCATTTCAAACGTAATGCTTAAACATTTAGCACTTAGAAAGCCCTACCAAAAGTCATTATGTTAGCATGGTGTTCATAAATCTAGAGTCAACTCCCCACAAAATATTAGACCATAGAAAAGGATTTTTTTTAATTTGTTTATTTTCAATATATTTGAATAATGTTGGGAGAGAAAAATCAGAACAAAAAGGTAACACCATGGGAGAGATTAAAAAAAAAAAAAAAAAACAGAAAAAAAGTGAACATAGCATGTGCTGATTTATATTCAGTTTCCATAGTTCTTTTTCTGGATGCAGAGTCATTTTCTGTCCAAAGTCTATTGGGATTGCTTAGGAACACTGAACCACTGAGAGGAACCAAGTCTTTAATAGTTGATCATCGCACATTCTTGCTGTTATGATATACGTGGTTAAGCTTTTTTCACTTAACATCAGTTCATGTAAACCTTTCCAGGCATTTCTAAAATCAGCTTGTTCATCATTTTTGTACAACAATAATATGCCATTATCTTTATATACAACAACTTGCAATTTATGGCCATTTATTCATTTTCCAGTTCTTTGCTACCACAAAAAGAGCTACTACAAACATTTTTGCACATGTGAGTCATTTTCCTCCTATTTGATTTTCTTGGAATACAAATCTAGTAATGCCACTTCTCGATCAGAGGGTATGAACAGTTTTATAGTCCTTTAGACGTAATTCCAAATTGCTCTCTAAAATGGTTGGATCATTTCACAACTCCACCAGCAATGTATTAGTGTCCCAGTTTTCCCACATCCCCTCCAACATGTAACATTTTCTTTTCCTGTCATCTTAGCCAATTTGAGAGGTATTGAGGTACCTCAGAGTTGTTTTAATTTGCATTTCTCTAATCAATAGTAAATTAGAGCATTTTTCATATGACTATAGGTAGTTTTAGTTTTGCCATTTGAAAATTGTCTATTCATATGCATTGGCTATTTTTCGATTGGTAAATAACTTGGATTCTTAAGTTTGACACTTTTTAATATAGTTTAGAAATGAGACCTTTATCAGAAAAACTGGCTATAAAAATTTTTCCCAGGTTTGTACTTTCCTTTTAATCTTGCTTCTGTTGGTTTTGTTTGTTCTAAAACTTTTAAATTTAATGTAAACAAAGTTGTTCATTTTGCCTTTCATAATGTTTTCTAGTTCCTCTTTGGTCATCACTTCCTCTCTTCTCCAAAGATCTTATAAGTAAATTATCCCTTGCTCTCCTAATTTGTTTGTGGTATCATTTTTATGCCCAAATCATGTACTCATTTTCACCTTATTTTGGTATGGAGTGTGAGAAGAAGGTCCATACCAAGTTTATGACATTATTTTTTTAATTTTCCCGGCAATTCATAGTGAGTCACAGAGAAATATTTCAAAAGAGGTATACCAATAATAAAAATAATGCCTTTCACCCAAATATCCTATTGATGAAGCTATGAATTGATCCAGCTATTCTGGGAAACAATTTAGAATTATGCTTTTTATGAACATATAAAATGTTCTTACTGTAGACTCAGAAAGCTATTGTAATGGATATGCCAAGGAATTCAAGAGCAAAAATAAGTGTCCCACATACCCCAAAATATTCATTACTATGTTCTGTATGATAACAAAGAATAAAATAAAAATTAAATTAGTGCTCATGGATTGGGAAATATTTCCTCAAATAGTATAATATGGAATCATACCCTAAAATATTCATTACTGTGTTCTGTATGATAACAAGGAATAAAAAAAAGATTAAGTCAGTGCTCATGGATTGGGGTATATTTCCTCAAATAGTATAATATAGAATCATAGATCTAGAGTTAAGAAGGAACCTCCAAAGATGCCAATTTGCAGATAAAACTGAGGTCAATAGTAGTTAAATGTCTCACAGAGCCCAGAGTGTAATGGAAGTCCAAAAATGCCAGATTCAGTGACAAAGTGATATTAGTATTACACTACATAAATGCAATGGAATACTGTTGAGTTATAAAATAGAATGAGCCAGAAGAATGAACAGAAATAAAAGAAGACATATGAACTGATTTTAAGAGTGAAATAAACAGAGATAGGAAAACAATATTCATTATGACTGTGAATGATAAAACATGCTTTTGCTATGTAATTGTAATAACTTAGCTGAGCCCAGAAAAATATTTAAAAAAAAAATCTCACTGTTTTCAATACAGAAGAGGGAAACGATGAATATATAACATTGCATACATTGTCCAACATAGTTGATTTTTATTAACTTTTCTTGGTTCTTTTTTTCTCTTTAATATTTTTAGAAAGGAAAACATGTAGGGGAGAGGACATATTCAAAATTCATTGTGATACAAAAAATTCAAATATAAGATAGTTTGAATATCTTTTTTTTAATTGGGCTTTATAGTTTAATTTGGTATCTATGATTACTCACTTCTGATTTTCACTGAATGCTTGTAGATGAGCAGGGTGACCACTTTCATTTCATAATTAAGAAAACTGAGATAAATTAAAGTAAAATGCTTGCCCTATGGCACAAAGCAAGTTGGTCATAGTATCAGAGCTATAATCACTATTTTCCCTCTGAAATATTATGGATAAACAACTCACTAAATTGTTTCATTGGAGTACAATCAGAATTTGAAGGTTCCTTGAAGAACATCTAGTCAGAGTCAATCATTTTGCAGAGATTAATTATCTAAATTTCTCTAGTTCTTTGGTTGATTTCTTTCAGACATAGCAGGATTAGAACCTTACTACTTACCACTTCATTCTTATGCTGGTAACAATTGATGTTAAAGTCATCTTGTCATATTAGATTCTATTTAAAACTCATATTTTTTCCCATTCTTATTTTGCAGTAGATTGCAGATTTAGAACTTTAAATCTGAGAGGGATTGTTGAATGGTGTAGTTTTTTACTTGATAAATCAGGTCAATTCAAATAGCTACAATGATGAAATAGATGTTAAGGGCAATAGTGATTATAATTTATTGTATGAAATATAATACTCAAAGTAATTTTATGTTTTACAGCTCCAGTGAAAATAACTGAATAAAATATTACATTAAAACTCTTCCATGTGTCAGTACTATACATCCTAAAGCTTGCCTATATTTAAAGGTATGCATTCGAAACTAATTTCTTCACTAGAGATGATTGTTTAAAGTTTAAATGATCATTATTTAATTAATAAATTACTTAATTTATGTTAATACTCTAAATCTAATTAATTATAATAAATACTAAATAAATTTGAAATAATTATCATTTGTTTGTCTGACAGCAAAAATTACTCTTAGACATTAAGTAGACCCTAGTTGGTTTCTTTTGAATATCTGCACTAGAAACTTCATTTTCAGAGTATGCTACTTTATGAGTATTAATTGTAAGAAATTTTCAGCCATAATGGCATCCAGATCTGCTTCAATCATTGACAAAGTTGGTCATATCTTAGACAACTCTAATGTTCAAAATTGTTCCACCTCTAAGGCCTAAAATGTGAAATTCCTTTTCAAGACTACAAACTCCTGACCTCCACTTATCCTGTTTCCTTCATGCCTGTGTTTTTATTCCCATCACCTTCAGTTTCCTCAATTTTAATTTGTACTATCTTTCTACTGCCTCTATCCTATTCCAATTTTTAATCAACAAATATGCTCTGGGTTCACTCTATGTCAGACACTATGTTGGGCACTTGGAATCTAAAGACAAAACACAAAAATTCCATCTTAAATAGTATCTCATCAGGAGGCTTATATTCTGTTAAAATGAATTATATGTATACTTATAATGCAAATCATATGCAAAATCATTTGGAGAGGGAGAAAAGAGGGTGCCAGGAATTTAACAGATCAGGTAAAAATTGTGGTTTCTTTCCTTCACTGTCTTCAGTAAAAGACTAGTTACTCTAATAATGTTACCTCCTCCATTCATGGATCCCTTGACCTCTTGACTTTTTACAGTATCCACTTTACTGATTTTCAAACCTGGATAATTGTGCCTACCTGAAATACTTCCAAGCTCCTGAGCATTGTTGGATAAAATCTTGAAATTCTGCTACGTCTAATACAGCAATTATTTTTACTCTTTTTGATTGACTCTATTTCATGTTTAAAGTTTCTGTGTTCTCTTTAATCTGACAGAATCTAACTTGAGGATAGATCACCTCACCTTCTACATTACTAAATAATGGAAATCATCCAACATCAATTCCAACAACTCCTTTCCTCTAACCCTACTGATTTCCTACATATTTTCTTTTCTCTTTCTAATCTCAGGAAAAGAGGTTACCCTTCAGTTTGTTAGCTGGACCCTTCTTACTTTCACTCCATCTTTTACCTTGTTTCATTGAACATAGTCTCTCCTTTATGTATCATTAATCTGCTTTTCCCTACTGGCTCTTTCCCTTCAGCTCAGTTCTTTCTTGTCCTTTAAAAGAATCAAGCAAACAATAAAGCAAAACCATCCCTTAATTCTGCTACTCTACTGAACTATTCAATCAATCTATCAAACATTTATTATTTTAAATGTCTACATAGAACAAAGTGCTAAGTATTGGTGATTCAATGACAAGTAAAATAGTTCTTTCCCTCATGGAGTTTGCTTCATAGTAGAAATATTTTAAGCAAATACCAGCAAATAAATTCAGAGTGATTTAAATTGGGGAAGGTCATTGTATTAAGTGGGGGAAAGCACTTCATAGAAAAGTTGGAACTTTAAACCAAAAAGGAATAAAGATTTTGAGGTAAAGAACTCCCAGGAAGTGCAGGGAAATAAAATTTGTGAATTGGAAAAGGTAAAGAACTCCCAGGAAAGTAGGATTTGCGAATTAGAAAAAGAAAATAAGTAACTAAAAAAAAATTAGTGAAATGGAAAAAAAATTCCATAGAGCAAACCAACTCATTTAAAAACTCAAGTGGACATATGCAAAAAGAAGTAAAAAAAAAAAGCTAATGAAGAAAATAATTCATTAAAAACCAGAACTGAATAAACAGAAATGAATGATACATTGAGACATCAAGAATCAGTCAGCAAAACCAAAAAAAAAAAAAAAAAGAAGAAGAAGAAGAAAGAAAAATTAGGAAGAAAGTTAAATAACTATTTGGAAAAACAACAGACCTGGAAATAGATCTAAGAGAGATAATCTGAGGATTATTGGACCTCCCAAAAATTCTGATGAAAAAAGAGCCTAGATGCTATTTTACAGGAAATCATCAAAGAAAACTGCTCAGATTTAATAGAATCAGAAGGTAAAATAAGCATTGAAAGAATTCATCAAACACCTTCTGAAAAATAACCTAAAATAAAAACTCCAAGGAATATTGTGGCCAAATTTCAGAACTATTAGACTAAGTTAAAAATATTATAAGCAGCCAGGAAAAAAAAAAATTCAAATACTGAGGTGGCACAATAAGAATCATTCAAAATCTGGCTGACTCCACATTAAAGGATCAAAGGGCCTGGAATCTTTTATTCTGAAAAGCAAAAGAACTTGGAATGCAGCCAAGAATAAACTACCCAGCCATGCTGAGCATTTTCCCCCCTGGGGAAGAAGATGGACATTTAATGAAACAGATGAATTTCATTTGTTTCTAAGGCAAAAACCAGATCTAAACAAAAAATTTGGTCTCCAACCATAGGATTCAAGAGAAGTAGAAAAAGGTAAAAGGAACTCTTGAGAACTGTATTTCTGTTGTGGATATACATAAAGACTGCTTGTATAATTTGATTTTACTGATATAACATAAAAAAGGGGAAGTAGAAATGGAAAGGGGATAGTGTCAGAAAAAGGGAAAAGGGGAGATAAAAAGAGAGAAACTACATCCCACAAAGAGGCAAAGGAAACCTATCATATCTGAGGGAATTTAGAGAGGAGGAGAAACATTGTGTGAATCTTACTCTCATCAGAGTTAGCTCAAAGAGAAAATAATTGACATATTAGTTTACAGAGAATCTTCTCTCACCTCATGAAAAAGTGGGAGAGGAAAAGGGAAAAGGAAAAGAGTAATAAAGAAAGGGTACAAGAAAGGGGATGGGATTTAAAGGGAGGAAGGAGGGATCCTAAAGAGGGAGAGCTGTGTGACACAAGTGGGGTCCATAAGTTTAATATTGGGAAAGGGGGCAAGGGAGGGAGGGGCAAAAAAAAAAAGAAAAGCATAATCTGTGGATATTAGGATGGCAGAAAATACATAATTATTAATTTTAACCATAAAAGTGAATGGGATGAACTCTCCCATAAAGTGGAGGCGGATAGAGGACTGGATCAAAAGTCAGAACCCTACTATTTGTTGTTTACAGGAAACACATTTAAAACAGGGAGATACATTGAGAATCAAGGTAAAAGGCTGGAGCAGAATCTATTATGCTTCAGGCGAAGTCAAAAAAGCAGGAGTAGCCATTCTTATCTCAGATCAAGCAAAAGCAAAAATTGATCTAATTAAAAGATAAGGAAGGAAACTATATCTTGCTAAAGGGTAGCATAGACAATGAGGAAATATCAATACTAAACATATATGCACAAAATTGTTTTGCATCTAACTTCCTAAAGGAGAAGTTAAGAGAGTACAAGAAGAAATAGACAGCAAAACTATAATAGTAGGAGATCTCAAACTTGCACTCTCAGAATTAGATAAATCAAAACACAAAATAAATAAGAAAGAAATTAAAGAGGTAAATAAAATATTAGAAAAAAATAGATATGGTAGATCTTTGGAGAAAACTGAATGGTGACAGAAAGGAGTATATTTTCTTCTAAGCAGGTCATGGAACCTACACAAAAATTGACCATATATTAGGATATAAAGACCTCAAAATTAAATGCAGGAAGGCAGAAATTGTAAATGTTTTCTTTTCAGATCATGATGCAATAAAAACTACATTCAACAAAAAGTTAAGGGTAAATACACCAAAAAGTAATTGGAAGCTAAATCATCTCATCTTAAAGAATGATTAGGTGAAACAGCAAATTATAGACACAATTAATAATTTCACTCAAGATAATGACAACGATGAGACATCATACCAAAATTTGTGGGATGCAGCCAAAGCAGTAATAAGGGGGAAATTTTATCTCCTTAGAAGCTTACTTGAATAAAATAGAGAAAGAGAAGATCAATGAATTAGGCTTGCAACTTAAAAAGCTAGAAAAATACCAAATTAAAAACCCCCAATCAAATATGAAACTTAAAATTCTAAAATTAAAAGGAGAAATAAATAATATTGAAAGTAAAAAATAAACTATTGAATTAATAAATAAAACTAAGAGTTGGTTTTATGAAAAAAACAATAAAATAGATAAACCATTGGTAAATCATATTAGAAAAAGGAAAGAGGAAAATCAAATTGTTAGATTTAAAAAGGAAAAAGGAAAACTTTCCACCAATGAAGAGGCAATTAGAGCAATAATAAGGAATTACTTTGCCCAACTTTTATTGGCAACAATGCCAATAAATTTGATAAACTAAGTGAAATGGAGAACTACCTCCAAAAATATAGGCTTCCCATATAATTGACCATATTAATAACCAAATTAACAAAAACCATATGATCATCTCAATAGATGCAGAAAAAGCATTTGATAAAATCCAATATCCATTCCTATTAAAAACACTTGAGAGTATAGGGATAAATGGACTTTTCCTTAAACTAATCAGTAGCATCTATTTAAAACCATCAGTGAGCATCATATGTAATGGGTATAAACTACAACCATTCCCAATAAGATCAGGAGTGAAACAAGGTTGACCACTATCACCATTACTATTCAATATTGTATTAGAAATGCTAGCTTTGGCAATAAGAGTTGAGAAAGAGATTAAAGGAATTAGAATTCCTTTATGAGGAATGAGGAAACCAATCATTCTTTGCTGATGATATGATGGTATACTTAGAGAAGCCCAGAGATTCTACTTAAAAGCTATTAGAAACAATCCACCCCTTTAGCAAAGTTGCAGGATACAAAATAAACCCACATAAGTCATCAGCATTCTTATATATCACTAACAAAATCCAATAGTCAGAGTTACAAAGAGAAATTCCTTTTAAAGTAACTACTCATAGTTTAAAATATTTAGGAATCTATCTGCCAAGGGAAAATCAGAAACTATATGACCAAAACTACAAAACACTTTCCACATAAATAAAGTCAGATCTAACCAATTGCAAAAATATTGAATGCTCTTGGATAGAGAGAGCAAATATAATAAAGATGACTGTAATGGGCTGAGGCTTGAGTTGATGCACTGAGGTCCCAAGCACATGAGGCTAAATAGTAATTGGACCATACTCTATTAATATATAAGCTTGGAGAAAGAATGGCCCCCACCCACTCTTTGTGCAAGTCCTGATGTGTTGTATAGGAAATGACGATTTTGGTGGGTGGAGGCAGGGGAGTGGAAAAGGAAGGGGAGAAGAGACTTTTGGGATTGCCATTGCCATGGTTGGCTCGGCTCCTGTCGCTCTCTCTTAGCTGGCTTCCTGTCGCAACTGCCTATATTTGCTATCGCAATCTTTCTTGCCTATATTTGCTATTGCAATCTTTATTCACCTCTTCACTTCAATAAATATTGAAGATTTTTCCCTTAACCTGAATTCCTGACTCCGGCTGATTTTAAATACGCGGTCATTACATTTGGCGCCCAAGTGTGGGAACCAAGGACCCTACTTTCACTGAAGAAGTCTCCAGTGACCAGGAACTTAGGTGAGTATAAGACAAACAGGGAACTTATTTTCTTAAAGACTAAAGCAGTAACTTTTTGGCTGAAATGGGACAGATCCTAGGTAAAGATTCTCCATCCCCCACCCCAAACCCCCCACCCCCAGCCCCACCCAGGAGTGGTGCTATAGAAAACCTGCAGGAACTGATAGAAGAGGAAGGACTAGTTGTAGCTTGGGAACACGCAGCTAAACTTCTGGGTACATTAAAACGCACCTCCCCTGGGTTCTTAGAGGAAGAGCAAATCTCTCTTGGTAACTGGGCATTGGTTGGTCAACAGATCTCTGATTATAACATTGAAAACCCTCAGTCAGTTCCCTTCGAGGCATTCTATTTATACAATACGATATAGTTGGCCTTAAAATACTGTACTAGTTTTAGGAGCAAAGGAAAAAACTCTAAGAAAGGCCAAATGCGGAAGCCTGAGATAAAGGAGGAAGACAAAGAACAGATTAATGGCCATATCCCCACAGGGCATGAAGACTTAAGTGAGGCTTAAGGGCGGGGTGAATCTGAGGCAGCTTCAGCCCCACCTGAGGAGCAGGTAATTGACTCTCCTCCATCAACTCCACCCTCCGAGATGGAGGGAGGAGGGGTAGTGGGGGGGCAGTGACAGCACCAGCACCTCCCCCCTAACATCCAGCACCTCCCCCCCAGCGTCCAGCTGCTCCTTTGAGTAGATTGCAAAAGGGACTAATTAAGGCCAAAGAAGAAGAGAGAAATGTATTGGAAATCCAACACCACATTTTTCCAGTTATTCAACAGTTTAATTCTTCAGGTCAAGAAAGTAGAAGATACTCTCCTTTTGATATAGATATCCTCAAAGACCTGAAAAAAGCTTGCACTCTTTATGGGGCTACATCAGCTTATGTTAAGATGCTATTACAAAATTTGGCTTTTGAAGTCTTGACCCCTGATGACTGGAAATCTATAGCAAAGATATGCCTAGAACCTGGACAGAACTACTTGTGGCTTTCTGAATATAGTGAGCTCTGTAGGATACAAACCCAACAAAATAGTCAAAGTGGAGTTCATGTTGCAATCACCTATGACCTACTTACAGGTGTTGGTCCTTATGCAGATGTCACAGCACAAATTAATTATTCTATAGCAGCATATGAGCAAATTGCTGCTAATGCTATCAAAGCATGGACTTCTCTCCACAATAAAGATGACAAGGGGGGGGGGGGGGCTTCACAAAAATAACACAAGGGCCAAATGAACCCTTCGCTGACTTTGTGGGATGCTTGCAGACAGCTATCACAAGAACAAATGGAGAAAATCCAGTAACAGACGCTTTGATAAGGCAGCTTGCTAAGGAAAATGCTAATGAGGTTTGCAGAAGAATTATACTAAGACTGCGCAAGGATGCTCCTTTAGAGGAGATCATAAGACGCTGTGCCACAGTGGGCACAGATGCCTTTTATACCCAGGCTATGGTGCAGACTTCCCAAAATCCAAACATGGGAAGACAGAGTCCCTCTTGGCAAGGGATTTTCAGAGAGACTCGTAGATGCTTTCAGTGTGGAAAAGTAGGGCATCTGAAAGCTCAATGTTGGCATAGAGATAGAATGGGAAAACAAGGTGGGAGAACAAGACCCCAAACCCCATGTCTAAAATGCAACAGAGGCTTCCATTAGGCCTCAGAATGCAGACAGATTCAGGGAAACGGGATGAGGGGCCCAGCCCCAGGGCCCAAGGCAAAAAACACTTGGGGCATGATGGCAGCCAATGGTGCACCCAGAGAGTGCCTAGAAGTCCAGTACCCAGACATGACCAATCAGCCAGAAAGCCATATGATGGGAGAAGGGGATTACACAGTCAACCAGCCAGGAAGCAACCTGATGGCAGAAGGGAATTACAATTGGGGAGAATAGAGCTGTATGCAGCTGGGACAACTGAGATACCTCCTGGAGAGGTGAAATCTGTTCCTCTCCAGCCTATGGATCCCCTACCTCCAGGCATAGTAGGCTTGACCATTTCACCTCCTTTTTGTATGTACAAAACAGTGTCCATCCACACACTGATGTGGGAAACTGGGGAATGTGTAGATAATATCCCAGTCACTACTACAGGTAGACAGTGTGTGACTTACCATCCAAAAGAAGTAGTAGCATCAGGTTTACTCATACAGAATCCTAATAAGAAACCTGGTGATAGTCACCCAGATTCTGACTCCAGACCACAAAATCCAGAAATTTACTGGACAGCAGCTGTAACAGCTGACCGACCTATGCTCACGATCTATATAAATGGCCTACCATTAGAAGGATTGGTAGACACAGGTGCAGATCGTACAGTTATTAGAGGTGCCAATTGGCCCAGTCACTGGCCAAAGATTAAAGCAGACACCTATATGTCTGGAGTAGGAGGATCAATAGCAGCTGAAGTTAGTGCTGCCCCTATGAGATGGACTTTTGGAGGCAAAACAGGAGTTTTTACTCCTTTTATAGTTGAAAAACTCCCCATCAATCTGTGGGGAAGAGACATTTTACAACAATTAGGGTTAAAAATGAGTACTTCGGTTTTTTAAGCAAGGCTGCTGTTGAAGGCCTGCCAACACTTTCACCTGTTCCTATCCAATGGAAAACTGATACACCAGTGTGGATAGAACAGTGGCCCTTAGGTAGCGATAAAATTCAGGCCTTATTAGATATAGTACAGGAGCAGCTTGAACAAGGATATTTACAACCTTCTCTAAGTCCTTGGAATTCCCCAGTGTTCGTTGTAAAAAAGAAATCAGGAAAATGGAGGATGCTCACTGATTTAAGAAAATTAAATGAACAGATGGAAACTATGGGAACTCTTCAGCCTGGACTTCCATCTCCTACTCAATTGCCTAGAGAGTGGCCTCTTTGGGTCATCGATATTAAGGATTGTTTCTATTCTATCCCTCTGGATAAGGAGGATATGAAAAGATTTGCTTTTTCAGTGCCCAGTGTTAACTTAGCTGAGCCTTATAAAAGATATGACTGGACAGTTTTGCCACAGGGAATGAAAAACAGCCCCACTATGTGTCAAATGTATGTTGCTGCTGCTCTTGCTCCAATAAGAAAAGCATTTCCAAAAGTTATGCTATTACATTATATGGATGATATATTGGGATGTGCACCTGAGGAACAAATGCTAGAAGCATGTCTACAAAAGACCATAGAAACACTAAGATACTACAAATTATACATAGCTGAAGAGAAAATTCAAAGACATGCTCCTTTTCAATATTTAGGATATGAAGTATACCCTAAGGTGCTTACAGTACAAAAACTGTCCTTAAGAACAGAGAAGCTAAACACCTTAAATGATTTTCAGAAATTGATAGGAGATATCCAATAGATGCGACCAGTGTTAGGCTTGACTACCTATCAGTTACAACCATTATATGATATTTTAAGGGGAGACAGTGCTTTAAATTCACCACGCCAGCTTACAAAAGAAGCTCAAGAGGCTTTGAGAGAAGTTGAACTGGCTTTATCCAATGTGGTTGACAGAGTCACTCAAAAACCCTTGGAAATAACAGTTTTTGCCACACAAGAGGCACCCACAGCAGTCCTTCATCAAGGAGACAGTGTGATAAAGTGGGTGAACCTCCCGGCACAACCAGAACAAAGCCTTACTCCTTACCCATTGCTTGTGGCTAGAATTTTGTTAAAGGCCATTAAGCGAACAGTACAATTATCTGGGGCAAGACCTGATAAGATATACACCTTTTACACCAATACACAAATTAATGTGTGTTGTGAGACCATCCCAGAGTGGCAAATTTTATTAGCCATGGCTCCTAATTTTATACATGGGTCTCCATTAAAGATAACCAGACTTTTTACATAATTGGCAATGGATTCTTGAAGAAAAAGTTTCTAAAGTTCCTCTTAAAGGACCACCTATCTTTACAGATGCATCCAAACACAATATTTGTGCTGTATACTCTCATGACTTAACTATAAAGAGAGTAGTCAGAACTCCTTTTCAGTCCACTCAGCAGAACGAATTATATGCGATCATGTTAGCTCTCACTTATTACCCAGGAGACATAAATATAATAACTGATTCAGCCTATTCAGTAGGTGTGGTACAAAGAATTGCCACAGCCCAAATAAAATTTGCAGCTTCTAATATATATCAGCTCTTTAAGGAACTTCAGGAGCAAGTGAGAAAACATCCAGGTAAGATTTATATCTTGCATGTCCACTCACATAGTGGACTCCAAGGCCCTATTTTTAATGGGAATTCAAAGGCAGATAGCCTTTTAACTATGTTAGCCAGTACGCCTTTATTTCAGGAGGCCCAGGAATCCCATTCTAAGTACCATCAGGCTGCTCGAGCTTTGGGTTTACAATTTGGGATAACAAAAGAGGAAGCTAGGAGCATAGTAAAAAGCTGTACAGCTTGCCTTCCTTTCCACGCTCCTACACTGCCTCCAGGGAAGAACCCTCGTGGTTTGAGACCCAATGAAATCTGGCAAATGGATGTGACCCATTATAAATCTTTCGGTCATCTGTCTTTTATCCATGTTGTGGTAGACAACTTTTCAGGATTCACTTTTGCCATACCAGCAGCAAAAGAGACAGCCCGAGTGGTCACTGAATTCCTCATGCAAGCATTTGCCATGATGGGTGTGCCACAAGCAATAAAAACAGACAATGGTCCTGCATACACCTCCAAACATTTTGCACACTTTTGTGCACAGTATAAGATTTTACACACCACTGGCATACCCTTTAATCCTCAAGGACAGGCAATAGTAGAGAGGAGAAACAGAGACATTAAGACGCTCCTCCAAAAACAAAAGAAAGGGGGAGCCACAGGTAACCCTAGAGAACTACTAAATCTAGCTCTTTATACTATTAACTTCTTGATTTTTGACAAAGATGCACTGGCTCCGGCAGACAGGTTTTATAACCCACCGGAAGGGCAATGTCCAGTGCGAGCAGCTCCACTATCTTTAGATAATCGCCAGGTGATGTGGAGAGACCCAGAAAGTGTTGAATGGAAGGGACCAGATAGGCTAACTGCTTGGGGGAGAGGGTTTGCTTGTATCTCTACAGGTGGAGAAGGAATCAGATGGGTGCCAACGAGCTGTATTAGCCTTGTCCATCGCAGAGAGACGGAGCAGACCCTTGAAATGAAGGAGAAGACCCAAGAAACATCGGGTGGTTCTGTTGCTGATTGTGCTCACCATTGAAAGAGTGTGGCAGTTATGGCATTTGACTCATGGACATAGAAAATCATTGGACTTCAAAACCCTCAGAAATCATTGGATTCTCTGAGACATAAGATTGTTGTAGGACTTTAAATCCCTCAGGAATCATTGGATTTTCTGAGAAATGATAAGACTGTTACAGGACTTCAAAATCTGCTGGAATCATTGGATTCCCTAAGACATAAAAAGACTTTTGCTGGACTTCAAAAACTTGGGGGGATCATTGGATTCCCTGATATGTGAAGCAATGGACAATAGACTGGTTTTGGACCATCTCTTGGCTGCTGAAGAGGTGTATGTGTGACTGCTGTTTACATACTCTCCTTCTAGGACTTCTGGCAATCTTTTACAACACAATGTTGATTTATATTGTTTGTTATACCGTTACTTGGGTGTATAATTCATGTTTGTTACACCACATCAAGCCTGCACTGACTGTGGGGAGAGTAATCACTAATAGCCTCTGCATTGTTGCTATATGCTATGTGCTATGTGTTCCCATGCTGATGGGTTTGTGCATAATAAGACCCTTGAGCCCAGAAACCTGCTAGCAACCCCCACTTCCCTTTGGTGCTTTTCATCTCCCTTCCTGAGATGTCAGGGAGGGCGTGATTATCTCCTTTTTAGTGCTTTCACCTCCCTTCCTGAGAAGTCAGGGGGGTCGTGATCACCTCCTTTTCGGTGCTTTCACCTCCTTTCCTGAGAAATCAGGGAGGGTGTGATCACCTCCCCTTGGGGGCTCTGACCTCCCTGAGGAGTCAGGGATGGCATGATCACCTGTGTTCTAAAACAAAAGAAAATGGGAGATGTAATGGGCTGAGGCTTGAGTTGATGCACTGAGGTCCCAAGCACATGAGGCTAAATAGTAATTGGACCATACTCTATTAATATATAAGCTTGGAGAAAGAATGACCCCCACCAACTCTTTGTGCAAGTCCTGATGTGTTGTATAGGAAATGACGATTTTGGTGGGTGGAGGCAGGGGAGTGGAAAAGGAAGGGGAGGAGAGACTTTTGGGATTGCCATTGCCACGGTTGGCTTGGCTCGTGTCGCTCTCTCTTAGCTGGCTTCCTGTCGCAACTGCCTATATTTGCTATTGCAATCTTTATTCACCTCTTCACTTCAATAAATATTGAAGATTTGTCCCTTAACCTGAATTCCTAACTCCGGCTGATTTTAAATACACGGTCATTACAGATGACAATACTACCTAAACTAATCTATTTATTTAGCATTATACTTATTAGACTCCCCAAAAACTATTGTAATGACTTAGAAAAATAACAACAAAGTTCATATGGAAAAATATGAAGGTCAAGAATTTCAAGGGAATTAATGAAAAAAAATCAATTGATGGTGGCCTACCTGTACCAGATCTAAAATTATATTATAAAGCAGCAGTTATCAAAACCATTTGGTATTAGCTAAGAAATAGACTAGTTGATAAGTTAGATTTAAAGGACAAAACAGTCAATAACTTTAATCTAGTGTTTGACAAATCCAAGGCACCCATTTTGGGGATAAGAACTCACTGTCTGACAAACCTAATGGGAACATTGGAAATTAGTATGGCAGAAACTAGGCATTGACCCACACTTAACATCATAAACCAAGATAGGGTCAAAATGACTTCATGACCTAGGCATAAAGAATGAGATTATAAATAAATTAGAAGAATATAGGATAGTTTACCTCTCAGAACTGTGGAAGAGGAAGGAATTTATGACCAAAGCAGAACTAGAGATTGTTATTGATCACAAAACAGAAAATTTTGATTATATCAAATTGAAAAACTTTTGTACAAACCTAATGCAGATAAGATTAGAATGGAAGCAATAAACTGGGAAAACATTTTTACAGTCAAAGGTTCTGGTAAAGGCCTTATATCCAAAATATATAAAGAATTGACTCTAACTTATAAGAAATCAAGCCATTCTCCAATTGATAAATGGTCAAAGGTTATGAACAGACAATCCTCAGATGAAGAAATTGAAACTATTTCTAGTCATATGAAAAGATGCTCCAAGTCATTATTAGTAATAGAAATGCAAATTAAGATGTCACTATACACCTTTCAGATTGGCTAATATAACAGGGAAAGATAATGTGGAATGTTGGAGGGAATGTGGGAAAATTGGGACAATGATACGTTGTTGAATTGTAAATACATCCAGCCATTCTGGAGAACGATTGGAAACTGTGCTCAAAAAGTTATCAAACTGTGCATACCCTTTGATCCAGCAGTGTTACTACTGGGCTTATATCCCAAAGAGATTTTAAAGAAGGGAAAGAGACCTGTATGTACAAAAATGTTTGTGGCAGCCATCTTTGTAGCGGCCAGAAACTGGAACCTGAGTGGATATCTATCAATTGGAGAAAAGCTGAATCAATTGTAGGGTATGTGAATATTATGGAATAGTATTGTTCTTTAAGAAATGACCAGCAGAACGATTTCAGAAAGGCCTGGAGAGACTTACATGAACTGATGCTGAGTGATGTGAGCAGGACCAGGTATTGTTCAACAACAATACTATATGATGATCAATTCTGGTGGAATTCAACAATGAAATGAACCAAATCAGTTCTAATAGAGCAGTAATGAACTGAACCAGCTACACCTAGCTAAAGAACTCTGGGAGATGACTATGAGCCACTACATAGAATTCCCAATCCCTCTATTTTTGTCTGCCAGCATTTTTTTTAATTTCCTTCACAGTTTAATTGTACAATTCTTTTTGTACAGCAAAATAACTATTTGAACATGTATACATATATTGTATTTAACTTATACTTTAACACATTTAATATGAATTTGTCAACCTGCCATTTCGGGGAAGGAATGGAGGGAAGGAGGGGAAAAATTGTAACAAAAGGTTTGGCAGTTGTCAATGCTGAAAAATTATCTATGCATATATCTTGTAAATAAAAAGTTATAATAAAAAAAGAATTCTTGTTTACTAATCTTAATCATTGCTACATAAGATATTTATGCACCTTTAATCTAATGGTAGTTCAGTCAAAGTTGTGCTTAAGATCTAGTATATTTAAATTTAAGTTTAAAATGAGCATTAAAATAGGCACTGGCCCCAACACATATGAAAGGAATCAATGTGATCTTAAGCTTACATTTCTTTTATATCTTCTTTCTATTCTTCCATTTCTACTTAGTTTTTTAGGAAGTGTGTCTATGAAAGGCTTTTGAGGAATTATTTCAAAGAATTTATTTAGCTTTCTTATTTCTTTCCTTAGGATACTCCATATCTCAGTTCACTGGATGATTCAGTAAGGGAAGAGGATGAATACAATAAATTATTATAATATTTCTTTTGTATTATTTCATAGAATCCAATCATTAAATTTTAAAGGCAGAGCAATTTGTTCATGGCCTCAATATACTTTATTACTGACCCAAAAGATTTATAAAAAGGAAGAATAATCATTAGAATTTCTCTTCTTCAACATCATGTGAAACCTTTCAAAGTAAAACTATTAGGCACTTGACTTTACTAAATTTTAAAATAGAATAATTAATTTCAAAACTCTATTCAAGAGTAATTTTTCATGAATCTTTTCCCAATAAGTCCTATCTGTCTTTGGTTAACTTTCCCATGAATTTCCAATTACTTGGCAAAGCAAATATAATTATTGAATTAAGTTTCTAAATAAGGCTTCAGTAATGATCAAAAAAAGAAGTATACTGTAGTGGGAAAAACATTGGATTAAGTTATAAGATTTAGGTTCTAGTCTCAGCTCTGCCACTTACTATGCTCCAGACCTCAGTTTCCTTAGTTTCCTTATCCATAAAATGAAAGAATTTGAATAAATCAATATGCATCATCCTGTGTTTTCCATTTTTCCATGAGATAATCAAACCTAATTTTATAGATGAAAGAAATGATGTCCAATCAACAAGTACTTTTTTTTTTGCTTCTTTCTTTTCCTTTTCCACTTGATTATATTAATGAAAATTCTTTAAAGGATAATTTCAAAGAATTTGTTTTATTTATGCCCTTTTTCAGAGATACCCAATGCCTGTATCAGTAGATAAGATTGAGGACAGCTAAGTAAAGCAATGCACTGAGTACTGGGGTTGAAGTTAGGAAGACCTGAATTCAGATTTGATCTCAGACACTTACTGCAAGTCGCTTAACTCTGCTTCAGTTTTCTCATCTGGAAAATGGAAATAATAATAGTACCCACATCTCAGGGTAGTTTAAAGAATCAAATGAGATAATTTATATTATTATTATTATTATTATTATTATTATTATTATACCTTTTGTTGACAGAATATATGCATGGATAATTTTTCAACATTGACCCTTGCAAACACTTCTGTTACAACTTTTCCCTTACTTCTCCCAACCCCCTCCCTAGATGCAGGCAGTCCGATATATGTTAAACATGTTAAAATATATGTTAAATACAATATATGAGTATATATTTATATAGTTCTCTTGTCACACAAGAAATATCAGATTTAGAAAGGTAAAAATAACCTGGGAAAAAATAAAAATGCCATCAAACAACAACAGAATGAGAGCAAATGCTATGTTGTGTTCCACACTCATTTCCCAGTGTTCTTTCCCTGGGTGTAGCTGATTCTGTTCATCACTGATCAATTGGAATTGAATTGGATCCTCTCAAATGAGATAATAATTATACAGGAGTTAACTAAATGTCTGGCATATAATAAGATATATATTAATGTTTTCTATATTTTATAATCATTATTATTATTAAACACTTAATACTATGTACTAAACAATCTACTACATCCTAGGAATACAAATAAAATTAATGTTTCTATCTCCACTTGTAAGGAATTGATATTACCATATGACCAGAAAAATAAAACAATTTGTCAGTGATTAGTAAACCAGTATGTAGCAGTGTCAAAATTAGAACTATTATTTGGCATTATCAATAACTCATTGACTTAAAGTATTTAATGAATTAATCAGAATTTAAAAGTAATTTAGCAGTAATCTATTCATTTTTACAGATTTTATAATATTAATTTCATATACCTTATTAACATTTAGTCCAAAGACTAGAAGCTAGGTTTTAAACTTCCAATCTATTTCTCATATTAATATACCATATTTATGAAAACATCATTATTTACATATTTATTTGGCTTCCCTACCAAATAATAAGTCACTTGAGGACAAGGTCCATACCTTTTGTTTGCTTTACATATTCTAGGGTAGCACTAGTCTGAACACAGAGGATTATTAATAAATATTGGCTTACCATTCTTATAATTTTGAGTTAAAAATAATGACAGAAAAATATTCTCAATATGTAGAAGAGAAGAGAAAAATATTCTAGATATGAATGTAAGAGGATAAAAGAGAAGACATCTACATAGAGAGGGTGATGTGGGGAAGTTACAAAATCAAGAGCTTAAAAGTAAAATATGAACTTATATAAAATGAGGAGATCATACTACATGATCTGCATGATCCTTTTCAAATATAGATTTATGATACTATGGCCAGAAAAAAAATTAATCACAAAGAACAATAAGATCTAGATATTTGGGAGAAATGGTTCTTAACTTGAAGTGTATGATTTTTTAATATTTTAAGAATATTTGTTACAATAAATTTGATTTTTAAAAATAATTCTATGTTTTTATTCATTTCAAATCATTATTCTGAAAATGGTTTTATGAATTTCACCAGGCTAGATTATCTAGAATATACACAAAAATATTAAGAACTTGTGTTTTAGCACATATCAAAAACAGTTTTGTTCAAGAACCAACAGAATTTAATTCAATGATGAACATGCTATTAAATATATGACAAGAGGCAGAGATCATTTTTACTTTGTGTCCAGGATAAAAACTGTTAACTGTCACAAATTGTTAATACCAAAGTAATTAATATCTTTAACAAAAAAAAAATATACCACACTCTTAAAGCCCATTCTCTGATATAGGATTTTAAAATTAACAATTGGGAAGGACTTTAGAAAACATCTCATTCCCTTCCATTATTTTATAGATGAAGAAGCTAAGGCTCGGTAAGTTAGTGACTTGCTCTAACTGCAAAGCCAAAAACAAATCTCCATCTCTTCACTGAAATTCCAATGTTCCTTACAATTGAAGAGGAATATTGGAAGGCTCATAGGAGAGAAAACAGCCAGATGTTTTTTTAGAAACCAATGTAAGTTTTTCTTACATAGCATTCTTTACAAAATATAAGATCCAAAGTAATCATACTTGATCTCTATGTAACAGTTTAAATTTTACAAAATACTTAAATTCAATATCTCAGTTCAGCCTGTGAAATCACTATTACAGATATTGGCATTCTCATTTTATAGACAAAATAATTTTATCGATGAGAGATTGACTTGTACATCCTCTCATATATAACATGTCAGACTCTGGCTTTGAATCCAGGTCTCTTTTAATTTTTAGTCTATAATTCCTTATTTTACACGGTGCTGCATCTCAAGATGCCATGTGGCACATCCAGGAGAATATCTAAATGAAATTCCTGAAACTAAAACTAGTAAAAACTTGCCTTACTATATAAAATCATTAATGTTCATAGGCAATTTCCCTGAGCAGTTACTTTCTAAAATTAGAAAGGACCTTTCATTAGTTGTTTCAAGTACAATGCCTTATGAGTACAGGTGGAGCAGAATAGACACATATATAACACTTAAACATCTACATACTGAGCTTTAGGTTAACCATAAATTCCTTTACTTGATTCTTGTTTATAAAAGGTTTAATATAACTTTTTCAAAATCATCTCATTTAAAAATAAAGGATCTAATAATTTCTTTATAAAAATAAGATGAATTAAAAGATTATGCACAGTATATGAGCAAAAATTAATTTCTTGGAGTTCCTTATTAAAAATATTGGCCTAACAATTCTGGAGAGCAATATGGAACCATGCCAAAGGGCTATCAAACTGTGCATACCCTTTGATCCAGCAATGTTACTATTGGACTTTTACCCCAAAAAGATCATAAAAAAGGGAAAAGAACCCACATGTGCAAAAGTGGTAAGTAGTGGTAAGGAAGTGGAAACTGAGTGGATGCCCATCAGTTGCAGAATGGTTGAATGATATATGAATGTTATGCAATATTATTTTAATATAAGAAATATTCATTAGGATGATTTCAGAAAGACCTGGAGAGACTTATATGAACAAATGATAAGTGATGAGAATAGAAACAAGAGAACATTGTACATAGCAACAACAAGATTATACAATGATCTATTCTGATAGACATGGCTCTTTTCAATAGCAAGATGATTCAGGCCAGTTCCAATGATCTTGTTATATGATGAAGAGAGCCATCTGCATCCAGAGAAAGGACTGTGGGGACTAAGTGTGGATCACAACACAGTAATTTTTTTGTTGCTGTTTATTTGCTTTTTGTTTTCTTTCTCATTTTTTCCCTTTTTGATTTGATTTTTATTGTCTAGTATGATAATTGTGGAAATATGTATAGAAGAAAGGCACATGTTTAACATATAATGGATTACTTGCCTTCTAGGTGTTGGGGTTAGGGGAAGAGAGGAAAAAAATGGAACACAACATTTTGCAAGGGTGAATGTTGAAAATTATCCATGCATATGTGTTGAAAAATAAAAAGCTTTTTTAAAAAAAGAAAATATTGGCCCAAATATTAACCTTGAGAAAATCTCTATTTAATCCACTCTTCAAAATTCCCCAGATGGTTTAACAGCAGTGCAAGATTTTATTGGTTGTACAGTAATTCACCTTTATATACCATAATTCAAGTACTTTGTTCGCAACTAAATACTTGAAAAGCTTGAGAATGTGCTTATCATTCTATCCCATAGATGAATATTATGAATTTTTAAGCTTCAGGCACAGAATTAGACTATGGTCTATACCATTACCTACATTTAATTCATGATTATTTGGCCAACCACCGCATCACTATAGCTATTTAACTAACTCTCATGAAAGATGCTGATTATTTTAGACATTATCCTCTCTTTCTGTCCTACTGGTCAATGCTAAAATTATTATAAATCAAGCCACTCAATTATCTTTTGTTTTCCTTGTTCCATACTATGTGTCCAAAATTATACTTAATTTTTATAATAGTGGATAAAAATAGGAAAAAATTTCTAAAAGGTCAAATGAAGTTTCTTGTTGAATCAAGTCTAAGGAATATGTAGTCACAACAATAATAGGATATGTTCTATTTTAAGAAAACATAATAAAATATTTACAATGCATCTGGAATTCACAGAATATTAATAAATGGAAAGGACCTTAGGCAAACCAACTTATTCATTTCACATAAAAAGAAACTCTTAACACAGAAAATTAAACTTTCCTAGGGTCAAAAAATAGTTAATGGGGAACTGAAAATAAGACTCAGTTATTCTATCCAATAGTTTACTGTTCTTAGAAATATATACTTTCTGGATTCCAATTTTAGATTCTCTATCATGAAAGGTCCAAATTTCAAATTTAAAAACATTAGAGCCTTTTGGCTCTGATAATGTTGTCACATTCGAGTAGTGGGATTTTAAAAGATCTATAACCTTTAATAGTCAAATCAGGGTAATCATGTAAGGTAAAATTTATTTTATTAGACTAAAACCCTTCTCAAATTTGTCAGATCATTATGGATATCTTTGGTATCACAACTTCTAGTAAAGTAATTCATTTATATCAGGATTCTAATGACATTCAGTAAAAGGATTGACAGACTTTTCCCAGGAAGATATTTTGGCTAGTCAAAAATGTGTATATGTAGATAGATAGATAGATAGATATAAATGTGTATATATATGTGTGCGTGTGTGTGTGTGTATGTGTATCTGTGTATGTGTATAGAGAGAGAAAGACAGATAAAGAGCTAGACAGACAGAAACAGAGACATATCTAGAGAGAATCAGATACTCATTCTATGGAGGTTGTAGCTCAACATTTGCAGCATTCAGTGTTCTTAGTCTGAACTCTTCCT